>NC_092769.1:40014421-40053915 GCF_047496795.1 Chiloscyllium punctatum | reverse complement strand
GGGAGAGGGAGAGAGAGATAGACAGGGAGAGAGAGGGACACAAAGTGAGATAGGGACAGGGAGAGAGAGTGAGGGACAGGGAGAGAGAGAGAGGGACAGAGAGAGAAAGAGAGGGACAGGGAGAGAGAGAGGGTCAGGGAGAGAAAGAGAGGGACAGGGAGAGAGAGAAGAGAGGGACAGGGAGAGAGAGAGAGAGAGGGGGACAGAGAGAGAGTGAGGGGGAGAGGGACAGAGAGAGAGATAGAGAGACAGAGAGAGAGAGGGACAGGGAGACAGAGAGGGTCAGGGAGAGAGAGAGCGAGCGGGAGAGAGAGAGAGGGGACAGAGAGAGAGAGAGAGAAGGACAGAGAGAGAGAGAGAGGGACAGGGAGAGAGAGAGAGAGAGAGGGACAGGGAGAGAGAGAGAGGGGGTGACAGGGAAAGAGAGAGAGAGGTACAGTGAGAGAGAGGGACAGAGAGAGAGAGAAGGACAGTGAGAGAGAGAGAGAGGGACAGAGAGACAGAGAGGGATAGGGAGAGAGAGGGACAGGGAGAGAGAGAGAGTGAGCGGGAGAGGGAGAGAGGGGACAGGGAGAGAGAGAGGGACAGGGAGAGAGAGAGGGAGAGAGGGACAGAGAGAGATAGAGAGCCAGAGACAGAGAGAGAGAGGGACAGGGAGAGAGAGGGGGTAGAGAGACAGAGAGAGAGAGAGAGAGACAGAGAGAGAGAGGGAAAGGGAGAGAGAGTGAGGGACAGGGAGAGATGGGAGAGACAGGGAGAGAGAGTGAGAGGGGTTAAGGGACAGAGAGAGAGAGAGAGAGACAGAGAGAGAGAGAGGGACAGGGAGAGAGTGAGGGACAGCGAGAGAAAGAGAGAGGGACAGAGAGAGAGAGAGAGTGAGGGACAGTGAGAGAGAGGGACAGGGAGAGTAAGAGGGACAGGGAGAGAGAGAGGGACAGGGGAGAGAGTGAGTGGGAGAGAGGGAGAGAGAGAGAGACAGGGAGAGAGAGGGACAGGAATAGAGAGGGAGAGACAGGGAGAGAGAGAGAGAGACAGGGAGTGAGAGGGACAGGGAGAGAGTGAGGGACAGGGAGAGGGAGAGGGATATGGAGAGAGAGAGAGGGACAGGAAGAGAGAGGGACAGAGAGTGAGGGACAGGGAGAGAGTGAGGGGGAGAGGGACAGAGAGAGAGAGAGACACGGAGAGAGAGAGAGGGACAGGGGGAGAGAGAGAGAGGTAGGGACAGGGAGAGAGAGAGAGAGAGGGAGAGAGAGCGACAGGGAGAGAGAGAGGGACAGGGAGAGAGAGAGAGGGAGAGAGAGGGACATGGAGAGAGAGAGGGACAAGGAGAGAGAGAGACGGGGACAGGGAGAGAGGGAGGGACAGGGAGAGAGAGAGAGAGAGAGAGAGAGAGAGCGAGAGGGACAGGGAGAGTGTGAGGGGACAGGCAGAGAGAGAGAGGGACAGGGAGAGAGGGAGGGACAGGGAGAGAGAGTGGGACAGGGAGAGCGAGAGAGTGAGGGACAGGGAGAGAGAGAGGGACAGGGAGAGAGTGAGACGGACAGGGACAGAGTGAGGGACAGGGAGAGAGAGAGAGAGAGGGGAAGAGAGTGGGACAGTGAGAGAGAGAGGGATAGGGAGGGAGAGTGAGAGGGAGAGAGAGGGACATGGAGAGAGAGAGGGACAGGGAGAGAGAGAGGGACAGGGAGAGAGAGAGAGGGACAGGAAGAGAGAGGGACAGAGAGAGAGAGGGACAGGGAGAGAGAGAGAGAGGGACAGGGAGAGAGAGAGAGAGGGGGACAGGGAGAGAGTGAGGGGGAGAGGGACAGAGAGAGAGAGAGAGAGACAGGGAGTGAGAGGGACAGGGAGAGAGTGAGGGACAGGGAGAGGAGAGGGATATGGAGAGAGAGAGCGAGACAGGGAGAGAGAGGGACAGGAATAGAGTGAGCGAGACAGGGAGAGAGAGAGACAGGGAGTGAGAGGGACAGGGAGAGAGTGAGGGACAGGGGAGAGGGAGAGGGATATGGAGAGAGAGAGAGGGACAGAGAGAGAGAGGGACAGGGAGAGAGAGAGAGAGGGACAGGGAGAGAGAGAGAGAGAGGGACATGGAGAGAGTGAGGGGGAGAGGGACAGAGAGAGAGAGAGAGACACGGAGAGAGAGAGAGAGACAGGGAGTGAGAGGGACAGGGAGAGAGTGAGGGACAGGGAGAGGGAGAGGGATATGGAGAGAGAGAGAGAGACAGGGAGAGAGAGGAACAGGAATAGAGAGAGAGAGACAGGGAGAGAGAGAGAGACAGGGTGTGAGAGGGACAGGGAGAGAGTGAGGGACAGGGAGAGGGAGAGGGATATGGAGAGAGCGAGAGGGACAGGAAGAGAGAGGGACAGAGAGATAGAGGGACAGGGAGAGAGAGAGAGAGGGACAGAGGGAGAGAGAGAGAGAGGTAGGGACAGGGAGAGAGAGAGAGGGAGAGAGAGGGAGAGAGAGAGGTACAGGGAGAGAGCGAGAGAGGGACAAGGAGAGAGAGCGAGTGGGACTGGGAGAGAGAGAGAGGGACAGGGAGAGAGAGAGGGACAGAGAGAGAGAAAGAGAGGGACAGGGAGAGAGAGAGGGACAGGGAGAGAGAGAGAGGGACAGGGAGAGAGAATAAGAGGGACAGGGAGAGAGAGAGAGAGGGACAGAGAGAGAGTGAGGGGGAGAGGGACAGAGAGAGAGAGAGAGAGAGAGACAGAGAGAGAGACGGACAGGGAGAGAGAGAGGGTCAGGGAGAGAGAGAGCGAGCGGGAGAGATAGAGAGGGACAGAGAGAGAGGGACAGGGAGAGAGAGAGAGGGACAGGGAGAGAGAGAGAGGGACAGGGAGAGAGAGAGAGGGACAGGGAGAGAGAGAGGGACAGGGAGAGAGAGAGAGAGGGACAGGGAGAGAGAGAGACAGGGAGAGAGAGAGGGACAAGGAGAGAGTGAGAGAGGGACGGGGAGAGCGAGAGTGAGGGACAGGGAGAGAGAGAGAGAGGGACTGGAGAGAGTGAGGGACAGAGAGAGAGTGAGGAACAGCGAGAGAGAGAGAGAAAAACAGGGAGAGAGCGAGAGAGGGACAGGGAGAGAGAGCGAGTGGGACTGGGAGAGAGAGAGAGGGACAGGGAGAGAGAGAGAGGGACAGAGAGAGAGAAAGAGAGGGACAGGGAGAGAGAGAGGGACAGGGAGAGAGAGAGGAGAGTGAGAGAGGGACAGGGAGAGAGAAAGAGAGGGACAGGGAGAGAGAGAGAGAGGGACAGAGAGAGAGTGAGGGGGAGAGGGACAGAGAGAGAGACAGACAGAGAGAGAGAGGGACAGGGAGAGAGAGAGGGTCAGGGAGAGAGAAAGAGGGAGCGGGAGAGAGAGAGAGGGACAGAGAGAGAGAGGGACAGGGAGAGAGGGAGAGGGACAGGGAGAGAGAGAGAGGGACAGGGAGAGAGAGAGAGGGACAGGGAGAGAGAGAGAGGGACAGGGAGAGAGAGAGAGGGACAGGGAGAGAGAGAGAGAGTGGGACAGGGAAAGAGAGAGAGAGGGGGACAGGGAAAGAGAGAGAGAGGTACAGTGAGAGAGAGGGTCAGAGAGAGAGAGAAGGACAGTGAGAGAGAGGGACAGAGAGACAGAGAGGGATAGGGAGAGAGAGGGACAGGGAGAGAGAGAGGGACAGGGAGAGAGAGAGAAGGACAGGGAGAGAGAGAGGTAGAGAGGGACAGAGAGAGATAGAGAGACAGAGACAGAGAGAGAGAGGGACAGGGAGAGAGAGTGAGGCACAGTGAGAGAGAGAGAGACAGGGAGAGAGAGAGGGGGGTAGAGGGACAGAGAGAGAGAGAGAGAGACAGAGAGAGAGAGATGGACAGGGAGAGAGAGAGGGACAGGGAGAGAGAGAGAAGGGACAGGGAGAGAGAGAGGTAGAGAGGGACAGAGAGAGATAGAGAGACAGAGACAGAGAGAGAGAGGGACAGGGAGAGAGAGTGAGGCACAGTGAGAGAGAGAGAGACAGGGCGAGAGAGAGGGGGGTAGAGGGACAGAGAGAGAGAGAGAGACAGAGAGAGAGAGGGAAAGGGAGAGAGAGTGAGGGACAGGGAGAGATGGGAGAGACAGGGAGAGAGAGTGAGAGGGGTTAAGGGACAGAGAGAGAGAGAGAGAGAGAGACAGAGAGAGAGGGAGGGACAGGGAGAGAGTGAGGGACAGCGAGAGAAAGAGTGAGGGACAGAGAGAGAGAGAGAGTGAGGGACAGTGAGAGAGAGGGACAGGGAGAGTAAGAGGGACAGGGAGAGAGAGAGGCACAGGGAGAGAGTGAGTGGGAGAGGAGAGAGAGAGAGAGAGACAGGGAGAGAGAGGGACAGGAATAGAGAGGGAGAGACAGGGAGAGAGAGAGAGAGACAGGGAGTGAGAGGGACAGGGAGAGAGTGAGGGACAGGGAGATGGAGAGGGATATGGAGAGAGAGAGAGGGACAGGAAGAGAGAGGGACCGAGAGAGAGAGGGGCAGGGAGAGAGAGAGAGAGGGAGAGGGAGAGAGAGAGAGAGGGAGAGGGAGAGAGAGAGAGAGGGACAGGGGGAGAGAGAGAGAGAGAGAGAGTGAGGGACAGGGAGAGAGTGAGGGGGAGAGGGACAGAGAGAGCGAGAGAGCGACGGAGAGAGAGAGAGGTAGGGACAGGGAGAGAGAGAGGGAGAGAGAGCGACAGGGAGAGAGGAGAGAGGGACAGGGAGAGAGAGAGAGAGGGAGAGAGAGGGACATGGAGAGAGAGAGGGACAGGGTGAGAGAGACGGGGACAGGGAGAGAGGGAGGGACAGGGGGAGAGAGAGAGAGCGAGAGGGACATGGGAGAGTGTGAGGGACAGGCAGAGAGAGAGAGGGACAGGGAGAGAGGGAGGGACAGGGAGAGAGAGTGGGACAGGGAGAGCGAGAGAGTGAGGGACAGGGAGAGAGAGAGAGCGACAGGGAGAGAGTGAGACGGACAGGGACAGAGTGAGGGACAGGAAGAGAGAGAGAGAGAGAGGGGGGAGAGAGAGGGACAGGGAGAGAGAGAGAGAGAGAGAGGGAGAGAGAGGGACATGGAGAGAGAGAGGGACAGGGAGAGAGAGAGGGACAGGGAGAGAGAGAGAGGGACAGGAAGAGAGAGGGACAGAGAGAGAGAGGGACAGGGAGAGAGAGAGAGAGGGACAGGGAGAGAGAGAGAGAGAGGGACAGGGAGAGAGTGAGGGGGAGAGGGACAGAGAGAGAGAGAGACACGGAGAGAGAGAGAGACAGGGAGTGAGAGGGACAGGGAGAGAGTGAGGGACAGGGAGAGGGAGAGGGATATGGAGAGAGAGAGAGAGGGACAGGAAGAGAGAGATTGACAGAGAGAGAGGGGGACAGGGAGAGAGAGAGAGAGGGACAGGGAGAGAGAGAGAGAGAGGGACAGGGAGAGAGTGAGGGGGAGAGGGACAGAGAGAGAGAGACACGGAGAGAGAGAGAGGGACAGGGGGAGAGAGAGAGAGGTAGGGACAGGGAGAGAGAGAGAGAGGGAGAGAGAGCGACAGGGAGAGAGAGGGGGACAGGGAGAGAGAGAGAGGGAGAGAGAGGGACATGGAGAGAGAGAGGGACAGGGAGAGAGAGAGAGAGAGAGAGAGAGCGAGAGGGACAGGGAGAGAGTGAGGGACAGGCAGAGAGAGAGAGAGGGACAGGGAGAGAGGGAGGGACAGGGAGAGAGGGAGGGACAGGGAGAGAGAGTGGGACAGGGAGAGCGAGAGAGTGAGGGACAGGGAGAGAGAGAGGGACAGGGAGAGAGTGAGACGGACAGGGCCAGAGTGAGGGACAGGGAGAGAGAGAGAGAGAGGGAGAGAGTGGGACAGTGAGAGAGAGAGGGACAGGGAGAGAGAGACAGGGACAGGGAGAGAGGGAGGGACAGGGAGAGAGAGAGAGAGAGGCAGAGAGAGAGAGAGTCAGGGAGGGAGAGAAGGTCAGAGAGAGATAGAGTGAGGGACAGGGAGAGAGAGAGGGACAGGGAGAGAGAGAGGGACAGGGAGAGTGGGTCAGCGAGACAGGGAGAGACAGGGAGAGAGTGAGGGACAGAGAGAGAGAGAGGGAGAGGGAGAGAGAGAGGGACAGGGAGAGAGGGGAGAGAGTGAGAGAGGGAGAGAGAGCGAGAGGGGACAGGGTGAGAGAGAAGGATAGGGAGAGAGAGAGAGGGACAGGGGAGAGAGAGAGAGACAGGGAGAGAGAGAGAGGGACATGGAGAGAGAGAGAGGGACAGGGAGAGAGAGAGAGGGACAGGGAGAGAGAGACTCAGAGAGAGAGAGAGACAGAGAGAGAGAGAGGGACAGAGAGAGAGAGGGACAGGGAGAGAGAGAGAGGGACAGAGAGAGAGAGGGACAGGGAGAGAGAGAGGGATAGAGAGAGAGAGAGAGAGTGATAGGGAGAGAGAGAGACACAGAGAGAGGACAGGGAGAGAGAGAGGGACAGAGAGAGAGAGGGACAGGGAGAGAGAGAGACAGGGAGAGAGAGAGGGACAGAGAGAGAGAGGGGAAAAGGAGAGAGAGAGACAGGGAGAGAGAGAGGGACAAGGAGAGAGTGAGAGAGGGACAGGGAGAGAGAGAGAGAGGGACTGGGAGAGGAGTGAGGGACAGAGAGAGAGTGAGGGACAGAGTGAGAGAGAGAAACAGGGAGAGAGAGAGGTACAGGGAGAGAGCGAGAGAGGGACAGGGAGAGAGAGCGAGTGGGACTGGGAGAGAGAGAGAGGGACAGGGAGAGAGAGAGAGGGACAGGGAGAGAGAGAGAGGGACAGGGAGAGAGAGAGAGGGACAGGGAGAGAGAGAGAGAGGGGGACAGGGAAAGAGAGAGAGAGGGGGGACAGGGAAAGAGAGAGAGAGGTACAGTGAGAGAGAGGGTCAGAGAGAGAGAGAAGGACAGTGAGAGAGAGAGAGAGGGACAGAGAGTCAGAGACGGATAGGGAGGAGAGAGGGACAGGGAGAGAGAGAGGGACAGGGAGAGAGAGAGAAGGACAGGGAGAGAGAGAGGTAGAGAGGGACAGAGAGAGATAGAGAGACAGAGACAGAGAGAGAGAGGGACAGGGAGAGAGAGTGAGGCATAGTGAGAGAGAGAGAGACAGGGAGGAGGGGGAGGGGGGGAGGGGAGGGGGGGGGGGGGGGGGGGGGTGGGGAGAGAGGGAGGGTAGAGGGAGGAGAGAGAGAGAGACAGAGAGAGAGAGAGAGGGACATGGAGAGAGAGAGAGGGACAGGGAGAGAGAGAGAGGGACAGGGAGAGAGGGAGGGACAGAGAGAGAGAGACTCAGAGAGAGAGAGAGACAGAGAGAGAGAGAGGGACAGAGAGAGAGAGGGACAGGGAGAGAGAGAGAGGGACAGAGAGAGAGAGAGGGACAGGGAGAGAGAGAGGGATAGAGAGAGAGAGAGAGAGTGATAGGGAGAGAGAGAGACACAGAGAGAGGGACAGGGAGAGAGAGAGGGACAGAGAGAGAGAGGGACAGGGAGAGAGAGAGACAGGGAGAGAGAGAGGGACAGAGAGAGAGAGAGAGAGACAGGGAGTGAGAGGGACAGGGAGAGGGTGAGGGACAGGGAGATGGAGAGGGATATGGAGAGAGAGAGAGGGACAGGAAGAGAGAGGGACAGAGAGAGATAGGGGCAGGGAGAGAGAGAGAGACGGAGAGGGAGAGAGAGAGCGAGAGAGCGTCGGAGGAGAGAGAGAGGTAGGGACAGGGAGAGAGAGAGAGGGAGAGAGAGCGACAGGGAGAGAGAGAGGGACAGGGAGAGAGAGAGAGAGAGAGAGGGACATGGAGAGAGAGAGGGACAGGGTGAGAGAGACGGGGACAGGTGAGAGAGGGATGGACAGGGGGAGAGAGAGAGAGAGAGCGAGCGAGAGGGACAGGGAGAGTGTAAGGGACAGGCAGAGAGAGAGAGGGACAGGGAGAGAGGGAGGGACAGGGAGAGAGAGTGGGACAGGGAGAGCGAGAGAGTGAGGGACAGGGAGAGAGAGAGGGACAGGGATAGAGTGAGACGGACAGGGACAGAGTGAGGGACAGGAAGAGAGAGAGAGAGAGAGGGGGAGAGAGAGGGACAGGGAGAGAGAGAGGGACAGGGAGAGAGAGAGGGACAGGGAGAGAGAGAGAGGGACAGGAAGACAGAGGGACAGAGAGAGAGAGGGACAGGGAGAGAGAGAGAGAGGGACAGGGAGAGAGAGAGAGAGGGACAGGGAGAGAGTGAGGGGGAGAGGGACAGAGAGAGAGAGAGACACGGAGAGAGAGAGAGACAGGGGAGTGAGAGGGACAGGGAGAGAGTGAGGGACAGGGAGAGGGAGAGGGATATGGAGAGAGAGAGAGGGACAGGAAGAGAGAGGGACAGAGAGAGAGGGGGACAGGGAGAGAGAGGGAGAGGGGACAGGGAGAGAGAGAGAGAGAGGGACAGGGAGAGAGTGAGGGGGAGAGGGGACAGAGAGAGAGAGAGACACGGAGAGAGAGAGAGGGGACAGGGGGAGAGAGAGAGAGGTAGGGACAGGGAGAGAGAGAGAGAGGGAGAGAGAGCGACAGGGAGAGAGAGAGCGACAGGGAGAGAGAGAGAGGGAGAGAGAGGGACATGGAGAGAGAGAGGGACAGGGAGAGAGAGAGAGAGAGCGAGAGGGACAGGGAGAGAGTGAGGGACAGGCAGAGAGAGAGAGAGGGACAGGGAGAGAGGGAGGGACAGGGAGAGAGGGAGGGACAGGGGAGAGAAAGTGGGACAGGGAGAGCGAGGAGTGAGGGACAGGGAGAGAGAGAGGGACAGGGAGAGAGTGAGACGGACAGGGCAAGAGTGAGGGACAGGGAGAGAGAGAGAGAGAGAGGGAGAGAGTGGGACAGTGAGAGAGAGAGGGACAGGGAGAGAGAGACAGGGACAGGGAGAGAGGGATGGACAGGGAGAGAGAGAGAGAGAGAGAGAGAGAGGCAGATAGAGAGAGAGTCAGGGAGGGAGAGAGGGTCAGAGAGAGATAGAGTGAGGGACAGGGAGAGAGAGAGGGACAGGGAGAGAGAGAGGGACAGGGAGAGAAAGAGGGACATGGAGAGTGGGTCAGGGAGACAGGGAGAGACAGGGAGAGAGTGAGGGACAGAGAGAGAGAGAGGAGAGGGGAGAGAGAGAGGGACAGGGAGAGAGAGAGAGAGTGAGAGAGGGAGAGAGAGAGAGAGGGGACAGGGAGAGAGAGAAGGATAGGGAGAGAGAGAGAGGGACAGGGAGAGAGAGAGAGACAGGGAGAGAGAGAGAGGGACATGGGGAGAGAGAGAGGGACAGGGAGAGAGAGAGAGGGACAGGGAGAGAGGGAGGGACAGAGAGAGAGAGACTCAGGGAGAGAGAGAGACAGAGAGAGAGAGAGAGGGACAGAGAGAGAGAGAGGGACAGGGAGAGAGAGAGGGACAGAGAGAGAGAGAGAGAGAGTGACAGGGAGAGAGAGAGACACAGAGAGAGGGACAGGGAGAGAGAGAGGGACAGAGAGAGAGAGGGACAGGGAGAGAGAGAGACAGGGAGAGAGAGAGGGACAGAGAGAGAGAGAGGGACAGGGAGAGAGAGAGACAGGGAGAGAGAGAGGGACAAGGAGAGAGTGAGAGAGGGACAGGGAGAGAGAGAGAGTGAGGGACAGGGAGAGAGAGAGAGAGGGACTGGGAGAGAGTGAGGGACAGAGAGAGAGTGAGGGACAGAGTGAGAGAGAGAAACAGGGCGAGAGAGAGGTACAGGGAGAGAGCGAGAGAGGGACAGGGAGAGAGAGCGAGTGGGACTGGGAGAGAGAGAGAGGGACAGGGAGAGAGAGAGAGGGACAGGGAGAGAGAGAGAGGGACAGGGAGAGAGAGAGAGGGACAGGGAAAGAGAGAGAGGGGGACAGGGAAAGAGAGAGAGAGGTACAGTGAGAGAGAGGGTCAGAGAGAGAGAGAAGGACAGTGAGAGAGAGAGAGAGAGGGACAGACAGACAGGGAGGGATAGGGAGAGAGAGGGACAGGGAGAGAGAGAGGGACAGGGAGAGAGAGAGAAGGACAGGGAGAGAGAGAGGTAGAGAGGGACAGAGAGAGATAGAGAGACAGAGAGAGAGAGAGAGAGGGACAGGGAGAGAGAGTGAGGCACAGTGAGAGAGAGAGAGACAGGGAGAGAGAGAGGGGGGTAGAGGGACAGAGAGAGAGAGAGAGAGACAGAGAGAGAGAGAGGGATAGGGAGAGAGAGGGACAGGGAGAGAGAGAGAGGGAGCGGGAGAGGGAGAGACGGACAGGGAGAGAGAGATGGACAGGGAGAGAGAGAGGGACAGGGAGAGAGAGAGGGACAGGGAGAGAGAGAGAAGGACAGGGAGAGAGAGTGATAGAGAGGGACAGAGAGAGAGGGAGGGACAGGGAGAGAGAGTGGGACAGGGAGAGCGAGAGAGTGAGGGACAGGGAGAGAGAGGGACAGGGAGAGAGTGAGACGGACAGGGACAGAGTGAGGGACAGGGAGAGAGAGAGAGAGAGAGAGAGAGAGAGGGGGAGAGAGAGGGACAGGGAGAGAGAGAGAGAGAGAGAGGGAGAGAGAGGGACAGGGAGAGAGAGAGGGACAGGGAGAGAGAGAGAGGGACCGGAAGAGAGAGGGACAGAGAGAGAGAGAGGGACAGGGAGAGAGAGAGAGAGGGACAGGGAGAGAGTGAGGGGGAGAGGGACAGAGAGAGAGAGAGAGAGAGACACGGAGAGAGAGAGAGACAGGGAGTGAGAGGGACAGTGAGAGAGTGAGGGACAGGGAGAGGGAGAGGGATATGGAGAGAGAGAGAGGGACAGGAAGAGAGAGGGACAGAGAGAGAGGGGGACAGGGAGAGAGAGAGAGAGGGACAGGGAGAGAGAGAGAGAGGGACAGGGAGAGAGTGAGGGGGAGAGGGACAGAGAGAGAGAGACACGGAGAGAGAGAGAGGGACAGGGGAGAGAGAGAGAGGTAGGGACAGGGAGAGAGAGAGAGAGGGGGAGAGAGAGCGACAGGGAGAGAGAGAGGGACAGGGAGAGAGAGAGAGGTAGAGAGAGGGACATGGAGAGAGAGAGGGACAGGGAGAGAGAGAGAGAGAGAGCGAGAGGGACAGGGAGAGAGTGAGGGACAGGCAGAGAGAGAGAGAGGGACAGGGAGAGAGGGAGGGACAGGGAGAGAGAGTGGGACAGGGAGAGCGAGAGAGTGAGGGACAGGGAGAGAGAGAGGGACAGGGAGAGAGTGAGACGGACAGGGCCAGAGTGAGGGACAGGGAGAGAGAGAGAGAGAGGGAGAGAGTGGGACAGTGAGAGAGAGAGGGACAGGGAGAGAGGGAGGGACAGGGAGAGAGAGAGAGAGAGAGAGAGAGAGAGAGAAAGTGAGGGACAGGGAGATAGAGAGGGACAGGGAGAGGGAGAGTGACAGAGCGAGAGAGAGACAGGGAGAGGGAGAGGGACAGGGAGAGAGAGAGAGAGAGAGAGAGAGAGAGAGAGGCAGAGAGAGAGAGAGTCAGGGAGGGAGAGAGGGACAGAGAGAGATAGAGTGAGGGACAGGGAGAGAGAGAGGGGACAGGGAGAGAGAGAGGGACAGGGAGAGAGAGAGGGACAGGTAGAGTGGGTCAGGGAGACAGGGACAGACAGGGAGAGAGTGAGGGACAGAGTGAGAGAGAGGGAGAGGGAGAGAGAGAGGGACAGGGAGAGAGAGAGAGAAAGTGAGAGAGGGAGAGATAGAGAGAGAGGGACAGGGAGAGAGAGAGATGGACAGGGAGAGAGAGAGGGACAGGGAGAGAGAGAGGGACATGGAGAGAGAGATAGGGAGAGAGTGAGGGACAGGTAGAGAGAGAGGGACAGGGAGATAGTGAGGGAAAGGTAGAGAGAGTGAGACAGGGAGAGGGAGAGGGACAGGGAGAGGGACAGGGAGAGTGAGGGAGAGACAGGGAGAGAGAGGGACAGGAAGAGAGAGAGACAGGGAGAGAGAGAGAGAGAGGGAGAGAGAGAAAGACAGAGAGAGAGAGAGCGACAGGGAGAGAGAGAGGGACAGAGACAGAGGGACAGGGAGAGAGAGGGACAGAGAGAGAGAGAGGGACAGAGACAGAGCGACAGGGAGAGAGAGAGAGGGACAGGGAGAGAGAGACAGGGAGAGAGTGAGGGACAGGTAGAGAGAGAGGGACAGGGAGATAGTGAGGGAAAGGGAGAGAGAGTGAGACAGGGAGAGGGAGAGGGACAGGGAGAGTGAGGGAGAGACAGGGAGAGAGAGGGACAGGAAGAGAGAGAGAGACAGGGAGAGAGAGAGAGAGACAGACAGGGAGAGAGAGAGGGACACAGAGAGAGAGAGAGAGCGACAGGGAGAGAGAGAGGGACAGAGACAGAGGGACAGGGAGAGAGAGGAACAGAGAGAGAGAGAGAGACAGGGAGAGAGAGAAGGACACTGAGAGAGAGAGAGGGACAGAGAGACAGAGAGGGACAGGGAGAGAGAGGGACAGGGAGAGAGAGAGAGGGACAGGCAGAGTGAGAGGGACAGGGAGAGAGGGAGAGGGGTACAGGGAGAGAGAGAGGGACAGGGAGAGAGAGAGAGGGACTGGTAGAGAGAGAGAGGGACAGAGAGAGGGAGAGAGAGAGACAGGGAGAGAGAGAGAGAGGGAGAGAGTGAGAGGGGGGTAGAGGGACAGAGAGAGAGAGAGAGAGACAGAGAGATAGAGGGAAAGGGAGAGAGAGTGAGGGACAGGGAGAGATGGGAGAGACAGGGAGAGAGACAAGAGAGGGGTCAAGGGACAGAGAGAGAGAGAGAGAGAGAGAGACAGAGAGAGAGTGAGAGACAGCGAGAGAGAGGGACAGGGAGAGAGAGAGAGGGACAGGGAGAGGGAGAGAGAGGGACAGAGAGAGAGAGAGGGACAGGGAGTGAGAGGGACAGGGAGAGAGAGTGAGGGACAGGGAGAGACATGGACAGAGAGAGATAGTGGGACAGAGAGAGAGAGTGAGTGGGAGAGGGAGAGAGAGATAGACAGGGAGAGAGAGGGACACAAAGTGAGATAGGGACAGGGAGAGAGAGTGAGGGACAGGGAGAGAGAGAGAGGGACAGAGAGAGAAAGAGAGGGTCAGGGAGAGAGAGAGGGACAGGGAGAGAGAGAGGGGAACAGGGAGAGAGAGAGAGGGACAGAGAGAGAAAGAGAGGGTCAGGGAGAGAGAGAGGGACAGGGAGAGAGAGAGGGGGACAGGGAGAGAGAAAGAGAGGGACAGGGAGAGAGAGAGAGAGGGACAGAGAGAGAGTGAGGGGGAGAGGGACAGAGAGAGAGAGACAGAGAGAGAGAGAGACAGAGAGAGAGAGGGACAGGGAGACAGAGAGGGACAGGGAGACAGAGAGAGTCAGGGAGAGAGAGAAAGGGAGCGGGAGAGGGAGAGAGGGACAGGGAGAGAGAGAGGGACAGTGAGAGAGAGAGTGACAGGGAGAGAGAGAGGGACAGGGAGAGAGAGAGAGAGGGACAGGGAGAGAGAGAGAGAGGGACAGGGAGAGAGAGAGAGAGAGAGGGACAGGGAGAGAGAGAGAGAGTGAGGGACAGAGAGAGAGTGAGGGGGAGAGGGACAGAGAGAGAGACACGGAGAGAGAGAGGGACAGGGGGAGAGAGAGAGAGGTAGGGACTAGGAGAGAGAGAGAGAGAGGGAGAGAGAGCGACAGGGAGAGAGAGAGGAACAGGGAGAGAGAGAGAGGGAGAGAGAGGGACATGGAGAGAGAGAGGGACAGGGAGAGAGAGAGAGGGACAGGGAGAGAGAGACAGGGAGAGAGTGAGGGACAGGTAGAGAGAGAGGGACACAGAGAGAGAGAGAGAGAGCGACAGGGAGAGAGAGAGGGACAGAGACAGAGGGACAGGGAGAGAGAGGAAGAGAGAGAGAGAGAGAGAGAGACAGGGAGAGAGAGAAGGACACTGAGAGAGAGAGAGGGACAGAGAGACAGAGAGGGACAGGGAGAGAGAGGGACAGGGAGTGAGAGAGAGGGACAGGCAGAGAGAGAGAGGGACAGGGAGAGAGGGAGAGGGGTACAGGGAGAGAGAGAGGGACAGGGAGAGAGAGAGAGAGGGACTGGTAGAGAGAGAGAGGGACAGAGAGAGGGAGAGAGAGACAGGGAGAGAGAGAGAGGGGGGAGAGAGAGAGGGGGGTAGAGGGACAGAGAGAGAGAGACAGAGACAGAGAGATAGAGGGAAAGGGAGAGAGAGTGAGGGACAGGGAGAGATGGGAGAGACAGGGAGAGAGTCAAGGGACAGAGAGAGAGAGAGAGGGACAGGGAGAGAGAGGGACAGGGAGAGAGAGAGAGGGACAGGGAGAGAGAGAGAGAGGGACAGAGAGAGAGAGAGGGACAGGGAGTGAGAGGGACATGGAGAGAGAGTGAGGGACAGGGAGAGAGATGGACAGAGAGAGATAGTGGGACAGAGAGAGAGAGTGAGTGGGAGAGGGAGAGAGAGATAGACAGGGAGAGAGAGGGACACAAAGTGAGATAGGGACAGGGAGAGAGAGTGAGGGACAGGGAGAGAGAGAGAGGGACAGAGAGAGAAAGAGAGGGACAGGGAGAGAGAGAGGGTCAGGGAGAGAAAGAGAGGGACAGGGAGAGAGAAAGAGAGGGACAGGGAGAGAGAGAGAGAGAGGGGGACAGAGAGAGAGTGAGGGGGAGAGGGACAGAGAGAGAGATAGAGAGACAGAGAGAGAGAGGGACAGGGAGACAGAGAGGGTCAGGGAGAGAGAGAGCGAGCGGGAGAGAGAGAGAGGGACAGAGAGAGAGAGAGAGAAGGACAGAGAGAGAGAGAGAGGGACAGGGAGAGAGAGAGAGAGAGAGGGACAGGGAGAGAGAGAGAGGGGGTGACAGGGAAAGAGAGAGAGAGGTACAGTGAGAGAGAGGGACAGAGAGAGAGAGAAGGACAGTGAGAGAGAGAGAGAGGGACAGAGAGACAGAGAGGGATAGGGAGAGAGAGGGACAGGGAGAGAGAGAGAGTGAGCGGGAGAGGGAGAGAGGGACAGGGAGAGAGAGAGGGACAGGGAGAGAGAGAGGGAGAGAGGGACAGAGAGAGATAGAGAGCCAGAGACAGAGAGAGAGAGGGACAGGGAGAGAGAGGGGGTAGAGAGACAGAGAGAGAGAGAGAGAGACAGAGAGAGAGAGGGAAAGGGAGAGAGAGTGAGGGACAGGGAGAGATGGGAGAGACAGGGAGAGAGAGTGAGAGGGGTTAAGGGACAGAGAGAGAGAGAGAGAGACAGAGAGAGAGAGAGGGACAGGGAGAGAGTGAGGGACAGCGAGAGAAAGAGAGAGGGACAGAGAGAGAGAGAGAGTGAGGGACAGTGAGAGAGAGGGACAGGGAGAGTAAGAGGGACAGGGAGAGAGAGAGGGACAGGGAGAGAGTGAGTGGGAGAGGGAGAGAGAGAGAGACAGGGAGAGAGAGGGACAGGAATAGAGAGGGAGAGACAGGGAGAGAGAGAGAGAGACAGGGAGTGAGAGGGACAGGGAGAGAGTGAGGGACAGGGAGAGGGAGAGGGATATGGAGAGAGAGAGAGGGACAGGAAGAGAGAGGGACAGAGAGTGAGGGACAGGGAGAGAGTGAGGGGGAGAGGGACAGAGAGAGAGAGAGACACGGAGAGAGAGAGAGGGACAGGGGGAGAGAGAGAGAGGTAGGGACAGGGAGAGAGAGAGAGAGGGAGAGAGAGCGACAGGGAGAGAGAGAGGGACAGGGAGAGAGAGAGAGGGAGAGAGAGGGACATGGAGAGAGAGAGGGACAAGGAGAGAGAGAGACGGGGACAGGGAGAGAGGGAGGGACAGGGAGAGAGAGAGAGAGAGAGAGAGAGAGAGCGAGAGGGACAGGGAGAGTGTGAGGGACAGGCAGAGAGAGAGAGGGACAGGGAGAGAGGGAGGGACAGGGAGAGAGAGTGGGACAGGGAGAGCGAGAGAGTGAGGGACAGGGAGAGAGAGAGGGACAGGGAGAGAGTGAGACGGACAGGGACAGAGTGAGGGACAGGGAGAGAGAGAGAGAGAGGGGAAGAGAGTGGGACAGTGAGAGAGAGAGGGATAGGGAGGGAGAGTGAGAGGGAGAGAGAGGGACATGGAGAGAGAGAGGGACAGGGAGAGAGAGAGGGACAGGGAGAGAGAGAGAGGGACAGGAAGAGAGAGGGACAGAGAGAGAGAGGGACAGGGAGAGAGAGAGAGAGGGACAGGGAGAGAGAGAGAGAGGGGGACAGGGAGAGAGTGAGGGGGAGAGGGACAGAGAGAGAGAGAGAGAGACAGGGAGTGAGAGGGACAGGGAGAGAGTGAGGGACAGGGAGAGGGAGAGGGATATGGAGAGAGAGAGCGAGACAGGGAGAGAGAGGGACAGGAATAGAGTGAGCGAGACAGGGAGAGAGAGAGACAGGGAGTGAGAGGGACAGGGAGAGAGTGAGGGACAGGGAGAGGGAGAGGGATATGGAGAGAGAGAGAGGGACAGAGAGAGAGAGGGACAGGGAGAGAGAGAGAGAGGGACAGGGAGAGAGAGAGAGAGAGGGACATGGAGAGAGTGAGGGGGAGAGGGACAGAGAGAGAGAGAGAGACACGGAGAGAGAGAGAGAGACAGGGAGTGAGAGGGACAGGGAGAGAGTGAGGGACAGGGAGAGGGAGAGGGATATGGAGAGAGAGAGAGAGACAGGGAGAGAGAGGAACAGGAATAGAGAGAGAGAGACAGGGAGAGAGAGAGAGACAGGGTGTGAGAGGGACAGGGAGAGAGTGAGGGACAGGGAGAGGGAGAGGGATATGGAGAGAGCGAGAGGGACAGGAAGAGAGAGGGACAGAGAGATAGAGGGACAGGGAGAGAGAGAGAGAGGGACAGAGGGAGAGAGAGAGAGAGGTAGGGACAGGGAGAGAGAGAGAGGGAGAGAGAGGGAGAGAGAGAGGTACAGGGAGAGAGCGAGAGAGGGACAAGGAGAGAGAGCGAGTGGGACTGGGAGAGAGAGAGAGGGACAGGGAGAGAGAGAGGGACAGAGAGAGAGAAAGAGAGGGACAGGGAGAGAGAGAGGGACAGGGAGAGAGAGAGAGGGACAGGGAGAGAGAATAAGAGGGACAGGGAGAGAGAGAGAGAGGGACAGAGAGAGAGTGAGGGGGAGAGGGACAGAGAGAGAGAGAGAGAGAGAGACAGAGAGAGAGACGGACAGGGAGAGAGAGAGGGTCAGGGAGAGAGAGAGCGAGCGGGAGAGATAGAGAGGGACAGAGAGAGAGGGACAGGGAGAGAGAGAGAGGGACAGGGAGAGAGAGAGAGGGACAGGGAGAGAGAGAGAGGGACAGGGAGAGAGAGAGGGACAGGGAGAGAGAGAGAGAGGGACAGGGAGAGAGAGAGACAGGGAGAGAGAGAGGGACAAGGAGAGAGTGAGAGAGGGACGGGGAGAGCGAGAGTGAGGGACAGGGAGAGAGAGAGAGAGGGACTGGGAGAGAGTGAGGGACAGAGAGAGAGTGAGGAACAGCGAGAGAGAGAGAGAAAAACAGGGAGAGAGCGAGAGAGGGACAGGGAGAGAGAGCGAGTGGGACTGGGAGAGAGAGAGAGGGACAGGGAGAGAGAGAGAGGGACAGAGAGAGAGAAAGAGAGGGACAGGGAGAGAGAGAGGGACAGGGAGAGAGAGAGGGAGAGTGAGAGAGGGACAGGGAGAGAGAAAGAGAGGGACAGGGAGAGAGAGAGAGAGGGACAGAGAGAGAGTGAGGGGGAGAGGGACAGAGAGAGAGACAGACAGAGAGAGAGAGGGACAGGGAGAGAGAGAGGGTCAGGGAGAGAGAAAGAGGGAGCGGGAGAGAGAGAGAGGGACAGAGAGAGAGAGGGACAGGGAGAGAGGGAGAGGGACAGGGAGAGAGAGAGAGGGACAGGGAGAGAGAGAGAGGGACAGGGAGAGAGAGAGAGGGACAGGGAGAGAGAGAGAGGGACAGGGAGAGAGAGAGAGAGTGGGACAGGGAAAGAGAGAGAGAGGGGGACAGGGAAAGAGAGAGAGAGGTACAGTGAGAGAGAGGGTCAGAGAGAGAGAGAAGGACAGTGAGAGAGAGGGACAGAGAGACAGAGAGGGATAGGGAGAGAGAGGGACAGGGAGAGAGAGAGGGACAGGGAGAGAGAGAGAAGGACAGGGAGAGAGAGAGGTAGAGAGGGACAGAGAGAGATAGAGAGACAGAGACAGAGAGAGAGAGGGACAGGGAGAGAGAGTGAGGCACAGTGAGAGAGAGAGAGACAGGGAGAGAGAGAGGGGGGTAGAGGGACAGAGAGAGAGAGAGAGAGACAGAGAGAGAGAGATGGACAGGGAGAGAGAGAGGGACAGGGAGAGAGAGAGAAGGACAGGGAGAGAGAGAGGTAGAGAGGGACAGAGAGAGATAGAGAGACAGAGACAGAGAGAGAGAGGGACAGGGAGAGAGAGTGAGGCACAGTGAGAGAGAGAGAGACAGGGCGAGAGAGAGGGGGGTAGAGGGACAGAGAGAGAGAGAGAGACAGAGAGAGAGAGGGAAAGGGAGAGAGAGTGAGGGACAGGGAGAGATGGGAGAGACAGGGAGAGAGAGTGAGAGGGGTTAAGGGACAGAGAGAGAGAGAGAGAGAGAGACAGAGAGAGAGGGAGGGACAGGGAGAGAGTGAGGGACAGCGAGAGAAAGAGTGAGGGACAGAGAGAGAGAGAGAGTGAGGGACAGTGAGAGAGAGGGACAGGGAGAGTAAGAGGGACAGGGAGAGAGAGAGGCACAGGGAGAGAGTGAGTGGGAGAGGGAGAGAGAGAGAGAGAGACAGGGAGAGAGAGGGACAGGAATAGAGAGGGAGAGACAGGGAGAGAGAGAGAGAGACAGGGAGTGAGAGGGACAGGGAGAGAGTGAGGGACAGGGAGATGGAGAGGGATATGGAGAGAGAGAGAGGGACAGGAAGAGAGAGGGACCGAGAGAGAGAGGGGCAGGGAGAGAGAGAGAGAGGGAGAGGGAGAGAGAGAGAGAGGGAGAGGGAGAGAGAGAGAGAGGGACAGGGGGAGAGAGAGAGAGAGAGAGAGTGAGGGACAGGGAGAGAGTGAGGGGGAGAGGGACAGAGAGAGCGAGAGAGCGACGGAGAGAGAGAGAGGTAGGGACAGGGAGAGAGAGAGGGAGAGAGAGCGACAGGGAGAGAGAGAGGGACAGGGAGAGAGAGAGAGAGGGAGAGAGAGGGACATGGAGAGAGAGAGGGACAGGGTGAGAGAGACGGGGACAGGGAGAGAGGGAGGGACAGGGGGAGAGAGAGAGAGCGAGAGGGACAGGGAGAGTGTGAGGGACAGGCAGAGAGAGAGAGGGACAGGGAGAGAGGGAGGGACAGGGAGAGAGAGTGGGACAGGGAGAGCGAGAGAGTGAGGGACAGGGAGAGAGAGAGAGCGACAGGGAGAGAGTGAGACGGACAGGGACAGAGTGAGGGACAGGAAGAGAGAGAGAGAGAGAGGGGGGAGAGAGAGGGACAGGGAGAGAGAGAGAGAGAGAGAGGGAGAGAGAGGGACATGGAGAGAGAGAGGGACAGGGAGAGAGAGAGGGACAGGGAGAGAGAGAGAGGGACAGGAAGAGAGAGGGACAGAGAGAGAGAGGGACAGGGAGAGAGAGAGAGAGGGACAGGGAGAGAGAGAGAGAGAGGGACAGGGAGAGAGTGAGGGGGAGAGGGACAGAGAGAGAGAGAGACACGGAGAGAGAGAGAGACAGGGAGTGAGAGGGACAGGGAGAGAGTGAGGGACAGGGAGAGGGAGAGGGATATGGAGAGAGAGAGAGAGGGACAGGAAGAGAGAGATTGACAGAGAGAGAGGGGGACAGGGAGAGAGAGAGAGAGGGACAGGGAGAGAGAGAGAGAGAGGGACAGGGAGAGAGTGAGGGGGAGAGGGACAGAGAGAGAGAGACACGGAGAGAGAGAGAGGGACAGGGGGAGAGAGAGAGAGGTAGGGACAGGGAGAGAGAGAGAGAGGGAGAGAGAGCGACAGGGAGAGAGAGGGGGACAGGGAGAGAGAGAGAGGGAGAGAGAGGGACATGGAGAGAGAGAGGGACAGGGAGAGAGAGAGAGAGAGAGAGAGAGCGAGAGGGACAGGGAGAGAGTGAGGGACAGGCAGAGAGAGAGAGAGGGACAGGGAGAGAGGGAGGGACAGGGAGAGAGGGAGGGACAGGGAGAGAGAGTGGGACAGGGAGAGCGAGAGAGTGAGGGACAGGGAGAGAGAGAGGGACAGGGAGAGAGTGAGACGGACAGGGCCAGAGTGAGGGACAGGGAGAGAGAGAGAGAGAGGGAGAGAGTGGGACAGTGAGAGAGAGAGGGACAGGGAGAGAGAGACAGGGACAGGGAGAGAGGGAGGGACAGGGAGAGAGAGAGAGAGAGGCAGAGAGAGAGAGAGTCAGGGAGGGAGAGAAGGTCAGAGAGAGATAGAGTGAGGGACAGGGAGAGAGAGAGGGACAGGGAGAGAGAGAGGGACAGGGAGAGTGGGTCAGCGAGACAGGGAGAGACAGGGAGAGAGTGAGGGACAGAGAGAGAGAGAGGGAGAGGGAGAGAGAGAGGGACAGGGAGAGAGGGAGAGAGTGAGAGAGGGAGAGAGAGCGAGAGGGGACAGGGTGAGAGAGAAGGATAGGGAGAGAGAGAGAGGGACAGGGAGAGAGAGAGAGACAGGGAGAGAGAGAGAGGGACATGGAGAGAGAGAGAGGGACAGGGAGAGAGAGAGAGGGACAGGGAGAGAGAGAGAGGGACAGGGAGAGAGAGACTCAGAGAGAGAGAGAGACAGAGAGAGAGAGAGGGACAGAGAGAGAGAGGGACAGGGAGAGAGAGAGAGGGACAGAGAGAGAGAGGGACAGGGAGAGAGAGAGGGATAGAGAGAGAGAGAGAGAGTGATAGGGAGAGAGAGAGACACAGAGAGAGGGACAGGGAGAGAGAGAGGGACAGAGAGAGAGAGGGACAGGGAGAGAGAGAGACAGGGAGAGAGAGAGGGACAGAGAGAGAGAGGGGAAAAGGAGAGAGAGAGACAGGGAGAGAGAGAGGGACAAGGAGAGAGTGAGAGAGGGACAGGGAGAGAGAGAGAGAGGGACTGGGAGAGAGTGAGGGACAGAGAGAGAGTGAGGGACAGAGTGAGAGAGAGAAACAGGGAGAGAGAGAGGTACAGGGAGAGAGCGAGAGAGGGACAGGGAGAGAGAGCGAGTGGGACTGGGAGAGAGAGAGAGGGACAGGGAGAGAGAGAGAGGGACAGGGAGAGAGAGAGAGGGACAGGGAGAGAGAGAGAGGGACAGGGAGAGAGAGAGAGAGGGGGACAGGGAAAGAGAGAGAGAGGGGGACAGGGAAAGAGAGAGAGAGGTACAGTGAGAGAGAGGGTCAGAGAGAGAGAGAAGGACAGTGAGAGAGAGAGAGAGGGACAGAGAGTCAGAGACGGATAGGGAGAGAGAGGGACAGGGAGAGAGAGAGGGACAGGGAGAGAGAGAGAAGGACAGGGAGAGAGAGAGGTAG
The DNA here is from genome assembly GCF_047496795.1 of Chiloscyllium punctatum. Lineage (NCBI taxonomy): Eukaryota > Metazoa > Chordata > Chondrichthyes > Orectolobiformes > Hemiscylliidae > Chiloscyllium > Chiloscyllium punctatum. The sequence goes on along the minus strand of NC_092769.1, from coordinate 40,032,570 downwards.
AGAGGGACAGAGAGAGATAGAGAGACAGAGACAGAGAGAGAGAGGGACAGGGAGAGAGAGTGAGGCATAGTGAGAGAGAGAGAGACAGGGAGAGAGAGAGGGGGGTAGAGGGACAGAGAGAGAGAGAGAGAGACAGAGAGAGAGAGAGAGGGACATGGAGAGAGAGAGAGGGACAGGGAGAGAGAGAGAGGGACAGGGAGAGAGGGAGGGACAGAGAGAGAGAGACTCAGAGAGAGAGAGAGACAGAGAGAGAGAGAGGGACAGAGAGAGAGAGGGACAGGGAGAGAGAGAGAGGGACAGAGAGAGAGAGAGGGACAGGGAGAGAGAGAGGGATAGAGAGAGAGAGAGAGAGTGATAGGGAGAGAGAGAGACACAGAGAGAGGGACAGGGAGAGAGAGAGGGACAGAGAGAGAGAGGGACAGGGAGAGAGAGAGACAGGGAGAGAGAGAGGGACAGAGAGAGAGAGGGGAAAAGGAGAGAGAGAGACAGGGAGAGAGAGAGGGACAAGGAGAGAGTGAGAGAGGGACAGGGAGAGAGAGAGAGAGGGACTGGGAGAGAGTGAGGGACAGAGAGAGAGTGAGGGACAGAGTGAGAGAGAGAAACAGGGAGAGAGAGAGGTACAGGGAGAGAGCGAGAGAGGGACAGGGAGAGAGAGCGAGTGGGACTGGGAGAGAGAGAGAGGGACAGGGAGAGAGAGAGAGGGACAGGGAGAGAGAGAGAGAGGGACAGGGAGAGAGAGAGAGGGACAGGGAGAGAGAGAGAGAGGGGGACAGGGAAAGAGAGAGAGAGGGGGACAGGGAAAGAGAGAGAGAGGTACAGTGAGAGAGAGGGTCAGAGAGAGAGAGAAGGACAGTGAGAGAGAGAGAGAGGGACAGAGAGTCAGAGACGGATAGGGAGAGAGAGGGACAGGGAGAGAGAGAGGGACAGGGAGAGAGAGAGAAGGACAGGGAGAGAGAGAGGTAGAGAGGGACAGAGAGAGATAGAGAGACAGAGACAGAGAGAGAGAGGGACAGGGAGAGAGAGTGAGGCATAGTGAGAGAGAGAGAGACAGGGAGAGAGAGAGGGGGGTAGAGGGACAGAGAGAGAGAGAGAGAGACAGAGAGAGAGAGAGAGGGATAGGGAGAGAGAGGGACAGGGAGAGAGAGAGAGGGAGCGGGAGAGGGAGAGACGGACAGGGAGAGAGAGATGGACAGGGAGAGAGAGAGGGACAGGGAGAGAGAGAGAAGGACAGGGAGAGAGAGGGATAGAGAGGGACAGAGAGAGATAGAGAGACAGAGACAGAGAGAGAGAGGGACAGGGAGAGAGAGTGAGGCACAGTGAGAGAGAGAGAGAGACAGGGAGAGAGAGAGGGGGGTAGAGGGACAGAGAGAGAGAGAGAGGGAAAGGGAGAGAGAGGGACAGGGAGAGATGGGAGAGACAGGGAGAGAGAGTGAGAGGGGTTAAGGGACAGAGAGAGAGAGAGAGAGAGAGACAGAGAGAGAGAGAGGGACAGGGAGAAAGTGAGGGACAGCGAGAGAAAGAGTGAGGGACAGAGAGAGAGAGAGAGTGAGGGACAGGGAGAGTAAGAGGGACAGGGAGAGAGAGAGGGACAGGGAGAGAGTGAGTGGGAGAGGGAGAGAGAGAGAGACAGGGAGAGAGAGGGACAGGAATAGAGAGGGAGAGACAGGGAGAGAGAGAGAGAGACAGGGAGTGAGAGGGACAGGGAGAGAGTGAGGGACAGGGAGAGGGAGAGGGATATGGAGAGAGAGAGGAACAGAGAGAGAGAGAGAGAGAGAGAGTGAGGGACAGGGAGAGAGTGAGGGGGAGAGGGACAGAGAGAGCGAGAGAGCGACGGAGAGAGAGAGAGGGACAGGGGGAGAGAGAGAGAGAGGTAGGGACAGGGAGAGAGAGAGAGAGGGACAGGGGGAGAGAGAGAGAGAGAGTGAGGGACAGGGAGAGAGTGAGGGGGAGAGGGACAGAGAGAGCGAGAGAGCGAAGGAGAGAGAGAGAGGGACAGGGGGAGAGAGAGAGAGAGGTAGGGACAGGGAGAGAGAGAGGGAGAGAGAGCGACAGGGAGAGAGAGAGGGACAGGGAGAGAGAGAGAGAGGGAGAGAGAGGGACATGGAGAGAGAGAGGGACAGGGTGAGAGAGACGGGGACAGGGAGAGAGGGAGGGACAGGGGGAGAGAGAGAGAGAGAGAGCGAGAGGGACAGGGAGAGTGTGAGGGACAGGCAGAGAGAGAGAGGGACAGGGAGAGAGGGAGGGACAGGGAGAGAGAGTGGGACAGGGAGAGCGAGAGAGTGAGGGACAGGGAGAGAGAGAGGGACAGGGAGAGGGTGAGACGGACAGGGACAGAGTGAGGGACAGGGAGAGAGAGAGAGAGAGAGAGGGGGAGAGAGAGGGACAGGGAGAGAGAGAGAGAGAGAGGGAGAGAGAGGGACATGGAGAGAGAGAGGGACAGGGAGAGAGAGAGGGACAGGGAGAGAGAGAGAGGGACAGGAAGAGAGAGGGACAGAGAGAGAGAGGGACAGGGAGAGAGAGAGAGAGAGAGGGACAGGGAGAGAGAGAGAGAGAGAGGGACAGGGAGAGAGAGAGAGAGAGAGGGGGACAGGGAGAGAGAGAGAGAGACACGGAGAGAGAGAGAGACAGGGATTGAGAGGGACAGGGAGAGAGTGAGGGACAGGGAGAGGGAGAGGGATATGGAGAGAGAGAGAGGGACAGGAAGAGAGAGGGACAGAGAGAGAGGGGGACAGGGAGAGAGAGAGAGAGGGACAGGGAGAGAGAGAGAGAGAGGGACAGGGAGAGAGTGAGGGGGAGAGGGACAGAGAGAGAGAGACACGGAGAGAGAGAGAGGGACAGGGGAGAGAGAGAGAGGTAGGGACAGGGAGAGAGAGAGAGGGGGAGAGAGAGCGACAGGGAGAGAGAGAGGGACAGGGAGAGAGAGAGAGGGAGAGAGAGGAACATGGAGAGAGAGAGGGACAGGGGAGAGAGAGAGAGAGAGAGCGAGTGGGACAGGGAGAGAGTGAGGGACAGGCAGAGAGAGAGAGAGGGACAGGGAGAGAGGGAGGGACAGGGAGAGAGAGTGGGACAGGGAGAGCGAGAGAGTGAGGGACAGGGAGAGAGAGAGGGACAGGGAGAGAGTGAGACGGACAGGGCCAGAGTGAGGGACAGGGAGAGAGAGAGAGAGAGGGAGAGAGTGGGACAGTGAGAGAGAGAGGGACAGGGAGAGAGAGACAGGGACAGGGGGAGAGGGAGGGACAGGGAGAGAGAGAGAGATTGAGAGAAAGTGAGGGACAGGGTGATAGAGAGGGACAGGGAGAGGGAGAGTGACAGAGCGAGAGAGAGACAGGGAGAGGGAGAGGGACAGGGAGAGAGAGAGAGAGAGAGAGAGAGAGAGGCAGAGAGAGAGAGAGTCAGGGAGGAAGAGAGGGACAGAGAGAGATAGAGTGAGGGACAGGGAGAGTGGGTCAGGGAGACAGGGACAGACAGGGAGAGAGTGAGGGACAGAGTGAGAGAGAGGGAGAGGGAGAGAGAGAGGGACAGGGAGAGAGAGAGAGAGTGAGAGAGGGAGAGAGAGAGAGAGAGGGACAGGGAGAGAGAGAGATGGACAGGGAGAGAGAGAGGGACAGGGAGAGAGAGAGAGGTACATGGAGAGAGAGACAGGGAGAGAGTGAGGGACAGGTAGAGAGAGAGGGACAGGGAGATAGTGAGGGAAAGGTAGAGAGAGTGAGACAGGGAGAGGGAGAGGGACAGGGAGAGTGAGGTAGAGACAGGGAGAGAGAGGGACAGGAAGAGAGAGAGAGAGAGAGGGAGAGAGAGAGGGACACAGAGAGAGAGAGCGACAGGGAGAGAGAGAGGGACAGAGACAGAGGGACAGGGAGAGAGAGGGACAGAGAGAGAGAGAGAGACACGGAGAGAGAGAGAGACAGGGATTGAGAAGGACAGGGAGAGAGTGAGGGACAGGGAGAGGGAGAGGGATATGGAGAGAGAGAGAGGGACAGGAAGAGAGAGGGACAGAGAGAGAGGGGGACAGGGAGAGAGAGAGAGAGGGACAGGGAGAGAGTGAGGGGGAGAGGGACAGAGAGAGAGAGACGCGGAGAGAGAGAGAGGGACAGGGGAGAGAGAGAGAGGTAGGGACAGAGAGAGAGAGAGAGGGGGAGAGAGAGCGACAGGGAGAGAGAGAGGGACAGGGAGAGAGAGAGGGAGAGAGAGGGACATGGAGAGAGAGAGGGACAGGGAGAGAGAGAGAGAGAGAGCGCGAGAGGGACAGGGAGAGAGTGAGGGACAGGCAGAGAGAGAGAGAGGGAAAGGGAGAGAGGGAGGGACAGGGAGAGAGAGTGGGACCGGGGGAGCGAGAGAGTGAGGGACAGGGAGAGAGAGAGGGACAGGGAGAGAGTGAGACGGACAGGGCCAGAGTGAGGGACAGGGAGAGAGAGAGAGAGAGGGAGAGAGTGGGACAGTGAGAGAGAGAGGGACAGGGAGAGAGAGACAGGGACAGGAAGAGAGGGAGGGACAGGGAGAGAGAGAGAGAGAGAGATTGAGAGAAAGTGAGGGACAGGGAGATAGAGAGGGACAGGGAGAGGGAGAGTGACAGAGCGAGAGAGAGACAGGGAGAGGGAGAGGGACAGGGAGAGAGAGAGAGAGAGAGAGAGAGAGAGGCAGAGAGAGAGAGAGTCAGGGAGGAAGAGAGGGACAGAGAGAGATAGAGTGAGGGACAGGGAGAGAGAGAGGGACAGGGAGAGAGAGAGGGACAGGGAGAGAGAGTGGGACAGGGAGAATTGGTCAGGGAGACAGGGACAGACTGGGAGAGAGTGAGGGACAGAGTGAGAGAGAGGGAGAGGGAGAGAGAGAGGGACAGGGAGAGAGAAGAGAGTGAGAGAGGGAGAGAGAGAGAGAGTGAGAGAGGGAGAGAGAGAGAGAGGGACAGGGAGAGAGAGAGATGGACAGGGGGAGAGAGAGAGGGACAGGGAGAGAGAGAGAGGGACATGGAGAGAGAGACAGGGAGAGAGTGAGGGACAGGTAGAGAGAGAGGGACAGGGAGATAGTGAGGGAAAGGTAGAGAGAGTGAGACAGGGAGAGGGAGAGGGACAGGGAGAGTGAGGGAGAGACAGGGAGAGAGAGAGAGAGAGGGAGAGAGAGAGGGACACAGAGAGAGAGAGCGACAGGGAGAGAGAGAGGGACAGGGAGCGTAAGAGGGACAGGGAGAGAGAGAGGGACAGGGAGAGAGTGAGTGGGAGAGGGAGAGAGAGAGACAGGGAGAGAGAGGGACACAAAGTGAGATAGGGAAAGGGAGAGAGAGTGAGGGACAGGGAGAGAGAAAGAGAGGGACAGGGAGAGAGAGAGAGAGGGACAGAGATAGAGTGAGGGGGAGAAGGACAGAGAGAGAGAGAGAGAGAGAGACAGAGAGAGAGGGACATGGATAGAGAGGTGGACAGGGAAAGAGAGAGAGGGACAGGGTGAGAGAGAGAGAGACAGGGAGAGAGAGAGAGGGACAGGGAGAGAGAGAGAGAGGGACAGGGAGATAGAGAGAGAGAGGGACATGGATAGAGAGGGGGACAGGGAAATAGAGAGAGGGATAGGGTGAGAGAGAGAGAGACAGGGAGAGAGAGAGGGACAGGGAGAGAGAGAGTGAGGGACTGGGAGAGAGAGAGAGAGAGGGACAGGGAGAGAGAGAGAGGGACAGGGAGAGAGAGAGAGTGAGGGACATGGAGAGAGAGAGAGGGACAGGGAGAGAGAGAGATGGACAGGGAGAGAGAGAGAGGGACAGGGTTAGAGAGACAGGTAGAGAGAGAGGGACAGGGAGATAGTGAGGGAAAGGGAGAGAGAGTGAGACAGGGAGAGGGAGAGGGACAGGGAGAGTGAGGGAGAGACAGGGAGAGAGAGGGACAGGAAGAGAGAGAGAGACAGGGAGAGAGAGAGAGACAGGGAGAGAGAGAGGGACACAGAGAGAGAGAGCGACAGGGAGAGAGAGAGGGACAGAGACAGAGGGACAGGGAGAGAGAGGGACAGAGAGAGAGACAGAGAAAGGGAGAGAGAGAAGGACACTGAGAGAGAGAGAGGGACAGAGAGACAGAGAGGGACAGGGAGAGAGGGGGACAGGGAGAGAGAGAGGGACAGGGAGAGAAAGAGAGGGGGACAGGGAGAGAGAGAGGGACAGGGAGAGAGAGAGAGAGGGACTGGTAGAGAAAGAGAGGGACAGAGAGAGGGAGAGAGAGGGACAGGGAGAGAGAGAGAGAGGGAGAGAGAGAGGGGGGTAGAGGGAGAGAGAGAGGGGGGTAGAGGGACAGAGAGAGAGAGAGAGACAGAGAGACAGAGGGAAAGTGAGAGAGAGGGACTGAGAGAGAGAGAGAGAGGGACAGAGAGAGAGAGAGAGGGACAGGGAGTGAGAGGGACAGGGAGAGAGAGTGAGGGACAGGTAGAGAGATGGAGAGAGAGAGATAGTGGGACAGAGAGAGAGTTAGGGACAGGGAGAGAGAGAGGGACAGGGAGAGAGAGAGGGACAGGGAGAGAGTGAGTGGGAGAGGGAGAGAGAGAGAGAGACAGGGAGAGAGAGGGACACAAAGTGAGATAGGGACAGAGAGAGTGAGGGACAGGGAGAGAGAGTGAGGGACAGGGAGAGAGAGAGGGACAGAGAGAGAGAAAGAGAGGGACAGGAAGAGAGAGAGGGACAGGGAGAGAGAGAGAGGGACAGGGAGAGAGAAAGAGAGGGACAGGGAGAGAGAGAGAAAGGGACAGAGAGAGAGTGAGGGGGAGAGGGACAGAGAGAAAGAGAGAGACAGAGAGAGAGAGGGACAGGGAGAGAGAGAGGGTCAGGGAGAGAGAGAGAGGGAGCGGGAGAGAGAGAGAGGGACAGAGAGACAGAGAGGGACAGGGAGAGAGAGGGACAGGGAGAGAGTGAGAGGGGGACAGGGAGAGAGAGAGAGAGAGGGACAGGGAGAGAAAGAGAGGGACTGGTAGAGAGAGAGAGGGACAGAGAGAGGGAGAGAGAGGGACAGGGAGAGAGAGAGAGGGGAGAGAGAGGGGGGGGTAGAGGGACAGAGAGAGAGAGAGAGAGACAGAGAGATAGAGGGAAAGTGAGAGTGAGGGACTGGGAGAGAGAGAGAGGGACAGGGAGAGAGAGAGGGGGACAGAGAGAGAGAGAGAGGGACAGGGAGTGAGAGGGACAGGGAGAGAGAGTGAGGGACAGGGAGAGAGATGGAGAGAGAGAGATAGTGGGACAGAGAGAGAGTGAGAGACAGGGAGAGAGAGAGGGACAGGGAGCGTAAGAGGGACAGGGAGAGAGAGAGGGACAGGGAGAGAGTGAGTGGGAGAGGGAGAGAGAGACAGGGAGAGAGAGGGACACAAAGTGAGATAGGGAAAGGGAGAGAGAGAGTGAGGGACAGGGAGAGAGAAAGAGAGGGACAGGGAGAGAGAGAGAGAGAGGGACAGAGAGAGAGTGAGGGGGAGAAGGACAGAGAGAGAGAGAGAGAGACAGAGAGAGAGAGGGACATGGATAGAGAGGTGGACAGGGAAAGAGAGAGAGGGACAGGGTGAGAGAGAGAGAGACAGGGAGAGAGAGAGAGGGACAGGGAGAGAGAGAATGAGGGACAGGGAGAGAGAGAGAGAGGGACAGGGAGATAGAGAGAGAGAGGGACATGGATAGAGAGGGGGACAGGGAAAGAGAGAGAGGGACAGGGTGAGAGAGAGAGAGACAGGGAGAGAGAGAGGGACAGGGAGAGAGAGAGGGACAGGGAGAGAGAGAGTGAGGGACTGGGAGAGAGAGAGAGAGAGGGACAGGGAGAGAGAGAGAGGGACAGGGAGAGAGAGAGAGAGAGGGACATGGAGAGAGAGAGAGGGACAGGGAGAGAGAGAGATGGACAGGGAGAGAGAGAGAGGGACAGGGTTAGAGAGACAGGTAGAGAGAGAGGGACAGGGAGATAGTGAGGGAAAGGGAGAGAGAGTGAGACAGGGAGAGGGAGAGGGACAGGGAGAGTGAGGGAGAGACAGGGAGAGAGAGAGGAACACAGAGAGAGAGAGCGACAGGGAGAGAGAGAGGGACAGAGACAGAGGGACAGGGAGAGAGAGGGACAGAGAGAGAGACAGAGAAAGGGAGAGAGAGAAGGACACTGAGAGAGAGAGAGGGACAGAGAGACAGAGAGGGACAGGGAGAGAGAGGGACAGGGAGAGGGAGAGAGGGGGGCAGGGAGAGAGAGAGGGACAGGGAGAGAGAGAGAGGGGGACAGGGAGAGAGAGAGGGACAGGGATAGAGAGAGAGGGACAGGTAGAGAGAGACAGGGACAGAGAGAGGGAGAGAGGGACAGGGAGAGAGAGAGAGAGGGACATGGAGAGAGAGAGAGAGAGGGACAGGGAGAGAGAGAGATGGACAGGGAGAGAGAGAGGGACAGGGAGAGAGAGAGAGGGACAGGGTTAGAGAGACAGGTAGAGAGAGAGGGACAGGGAGATAGTGAGGGAAAGGGAGAGAGAGTGAGACAGGGAGAGGGAGAGGGACAGGGAGAGTGAGGGAGAGACAGGGAGAGAGAGGGACAGGAAGAGAGAGAGAGACAGGGAGAGAGAGAGAGACAGGGAGAGAGAGAGGGACACAGAGAGAGAGAGCGACAGGGAGAGAGAGAGGGACAGAGACAGAGGGACTTGGAGAGAGAGGGACAGAGAGAGAGACAGAGAAAGGGAGAGAGAGAAGGACACTGAGAGAGAGAGAGGGAGAGAGAGACAGAGAGGGACAGGGAGAGAGAGGGACAGGGAGAGGGAGAGATGGGGACAGGGAGAGAGAGAGAGAGAGGGACAGGGAGAGAAAGAGAGGGACTGGTAGAGAGAGAGAGGGACAGAGAGAGGGAGAGAGAGGGACAGGGAGAGAGAGAGAGGGGAGAGAGAGGGGGGGGTAGAGGGACAGAGAGAGAGAGAGAGAGACAGAGAGATAGAGGGAAAGTGAGATTGTGGGACTGGGAGAGAGAGAGAGGGACAGGGAGAGAGAGAGGGGGACAGAGAGAGAGAGAGAGGGACAGGGAGTGAGAGGGACAGGGAGAGAGAGTGAGGGACAGGGAGAGAGATGGAGAGAGAGAGATAGTGGGACAGAGAGAGAGTGAGAGACAGGGAGAGAGAGAGGGACAGGGAGCGTAAGAGGGACAGGGAGAGAGAGAGGGACAGGGAGAGAGTGAGTGGGAGAGGGAGAGAGAGACAGGGAGAGAGAGGGACACAAAGTGAGATAGGGAAAGGGAGAGAGAGAGTGAGGGACAGGGAGAGAGAAAGAGAGGGACAGGGAGAGAGAGAGAGAGGGACAGAGAGAGAGTGAGGGGGAGAAGGACAGAGAGAGAGAGAGAGAGACAGAGAGAGAGAGGGACATGGATAGAGAGGTGGACAGGGAAAGAGAGAGAGGGACAGGGTGAGAGAGAGAGAGACAGGGAGAGAGAGAGAGGGACAGGGAGAGAGAGAATGAGGGACAGGGAGAGAGAGAGAGAGGGACAGGGAGAGAGAGAGAGAGGGACAGGGAGATAGAGAGAGAGAGGGACATGGATAGAGAGGGGGACAGGGAAAGAGAGAGAGGGACAGGGTGAGAGAGAGAGAGACAGGGAGAGAGAGAGGGACAGGGAGAGAGAGAGTGAGGGACTGGGAGAGAGAGAGAGAGAGGGACAGGGAGAGAGAGAGAGGGACAGGGAGAGAGAGAGAGAGAGGGACATGGAGAGAGAGAGAGGGACAGGGAGAGAGAGAGATGGACATGGAGAGAGAGAGAGGGACAGGGTTAGAGAGACAGGTAGAGAGAGAGGGACAGGGAGATAGTGAGGGAAAGGGAGAGAGAGTGAGACAGGGAGAGGGAGAGGGACAGGGAGAGTGAGGGAGAGACAGGGAGAGAGAGAGGAACACAGAGAGAGAGAGCGACAGGGAGAGAGAGAGGGACAGAGACAGAGGGACAGGGAGAGAGAGGGACAGAGAGAGAGACAGAGAAAGGGAGAGAGAGAAGGACACTGAGAGAGAGAGAGGGACAGAGAGACAGAGAGGGACAGAGAGGGACAGGGAGAGAGAGGGACAGGGAGAGGGAGAGAGGGGGGCAGGGAGAGAGAGAGGGACAGGGAGAGAGAGAGAGGGGGACAGGGAGAGAGAGAGGGACAGGGATAGAGAGAGAGGGACAGGTAGAGAGAGACAGGGACAGAGAGAGGGAGAGAGGGACAGGGAGAGAGAGAGAGAGGGACATGGAGAGAGAGAGAGAGAGGGACAGGGAGAGAGAGAGATGGACAGGGAGAGAGAGAGGGACAGGGAGAGAGAGAGAGGGACAGGGTTAGAGAGACAGGTAGAGAGAGAGGGACAGGGAGATAGTGAGGGAAAGGGAGGGAGAGTGAGACAGGGAGAGGGAGAGGGACAGGGAGAGTGAGGGAGAGACAGGGAGAGAGAGGGACAGGAAGAGAGAGAGAGACAGGGAGAGAGAGAGAGACAGGGAGAGAGAGAGGGACACAGAGAGAGAGAGCGACAGGGAGAGAGAGAGGGACAGAGACAGAGGGACTTGGAGAGAGAGGGACAGAGAGAGAGACAGAGAAAGGGAGAGAGAGAAGGACACTGAGAGAGAGAGAGGGACAGAGAGACAGAGAGGGACAGGGAGAGAGAGGGACAGGGAGAGGGAGAGATGGGGACAGGGAGAGAGAGAGGGACAGGGAGAGAGAGAGAGAGGGACAGGGAGAGAGAGAGGGACAGGGAGAGAGAGAGAGGGACTGGTAGAGAAAGAGAGGGACAGAGAGAGGGAGAGAGAGGGACAGGGAGAGAGAGAGAGAGGGAGAGAGAGAGGGGGGTAGAGGGACAGAGAGAGAGAGAGAGAGAGAGAGAGAGAGAGACAGAGGGAAAGTGAGAGAGAGGGACTGAGAGAGAGAGAGAGGGACAGAGAGAGAGAGAGAGGGACAGGGAGTGAGAGGGACAGGGAGAGAGAGTGAGGGACAGGGAGAGAGATGGAGATAGAGAGATAGTGGGACAGAGAGAGAGTTAGGGACAGGGAGAGAGAGAGGGACAGGGAGAGAGTGAGGGACAGGGAGAGAGAGTGAGGGACAGGGAGAGAGAGAGGGACAGAGAGAGAGAAAGAGAGGGACAGGAAGAGAGAGAGGGACAGGGAGAGAGAGAGAGGGACAGGGAGAGAGAAAGAGAGGGACAGGGAGAGAGAGAGAGAGGGACAGAGAGAGAGTGAGGGGGAGAGGGACAGAGAGAGAGAGAGAGACAGAGAGAGAGAGGGACAGGGAGAGAGAGAGGGTCAGGGAGAGAGAGAGAGGGAGCGGGAGAGAGAGAGAGGGACAGAGAGAGAGAGGGACAGGGAGAGAGAGAGAGGGACAGGGAGAGAGAGAGAGAAGGACACAGAGAGAGAGAGAGAGAGGGACAGGGAGAGAGAGAGAGAGGTACAGTGAGAGAGAGGGACACAGAGAGAGAGATGGACAGTGAGAGAGAGAGAGAGGGACAGAGAGACAGAGAGGGACAGGGAGAGAGCGAGAGGGAGCGGGAGAGGGAGAGAGGGACAGGGTGAGAGAGAGGGACAGGGAGAGAGAGAGAGGGACAGGGAGAGAGAGAGGGACACGGAGAGAGAGAGAGGGACAGGGAGAGAGGGGGAGAGAGGGACAGAGAGAGATAGAGAGACAGAGACAGAGAGAGAGAGGGACAGGGAGAGAGAGTCAGGCACAGTGAGAGAGAGAGAGACAGGGAGAGAGAGAGGGGGGTAGAGGTACAGAGAGAGAGAGACAGAGAGACAGAGAGAGAGAGGGAAAGGGAGAGAGAGTGAGGGACAGGGAGAGATGGGAGAGACAGGGAGAGAGAGTGAGAGGGGTGAAGGGACAGAGAGAGAGAGAGAGAGACAGAGAGAGAGAGAGGGACAGGGAGAGAGTGAGGGACAGCGAGAGATAGAGAGAGGGACAGAGAGAGAGAGAGTGAGGGACAGTGAGAGAGAGGGACAGGGAGAGTAAGAGGGACAGGGAGAGAGAGAGGGACAGGGAGAGAGTGAGTGGGAGAGGGATTGAGAGAGAGAGACAGGGAGAGAGAGGGACAGGAATAGAGAGAGAGAGACAGGGAGAGAGAGAGAGAGAGACAGGGAGTGAGAGGCACAGGGAGAGAGTGAGGGACAGGGAGAGGGAGAGGGATATGGAGAGAGAGAGGGACAGAGAGAGAGAGGGACAGGGAGAGAGAGAGAGAGGGACAGGGAGAGAGAGAGAGAGAGGGACAGGGAGAGAGAGAGAGAGAGAGAGGGACAGGGAGAGGGAGAGAGAGGGACAGGGAGAGAGAGAGAGAGGGACAGGGGGAGAGAGAGAGAGGTAGGGACTAGGAGAGAGAGAGAGAGGGAGAGAGAGCGACAGGGAGAGAGAGAGGAACAGGGAGAGAGAGAGAGAGGGAGAGAGAGGGACATGGAGAGAGAGAGGGACAGGGAGAGAGAGAGAGGGACAGGGAGAGAGAGACAGGGAGAGAGTGAGGGACAGGTAGAGAGAGAGGGACAGGGAGATAGTGAGGGAAAGGGAGAGAGAGTGAGACAGGGAGAGGGAGAGGGACAGGGAGAGTGAGGGAGAGACAGGGAGAGAGAGAAGGACACTGAGAGAGAGAGAGGGACAGAGAGACAGAGAGGGACAGGGAGAGAGAGGGACAGGGAGAGAGAGAGAGGGACAGGCAGAGAGACAGGGACAGGGAGAGAGGGAGAGGGGGACAGGGAGAGAGAGAGGGACAGGGAGAGAGAGAGAGAGGGACTGGTAGAGAGAGAGAGGGACAGAGAGAGAGAGAGAGAGAGACGGAGAGATAGAGGGAAAGGGAGAGAGAGTGAGGGACAGGGAGAGATGGGAGAGACAGGGAGAGAGACAAGAGAGGGGTCAAGGGACAGAGAGAGAGAGAGAGAGAGAGACAGAGAGAGAGTGAGTGACAGCGAGAGAGAGGGACAGGGAGAGAGAGAGAGGGACAGGGAGAGAGAGAGAGAGAGGGACAGAGAGAGAGAGAGGGACAGGGAGTGAGAGGGACAGGGAGAGAGAGTGAGGGACAGGGAGAGAGATGGACAGAGAGAGATAGTGGGACAGAGAGAGAGAGTGAGTGGGAGAGGGAGAGAGAGATAGACAGGGAGAGAGAGGGACACAAAGTGAGATAGGGACAGGGAGAGAGAGTGAGGGACAGGGAGAGAGAGAGGGGGACAGAGAGAGAAAGAGAGGGACAGGGAGAGAGAGAGGGACAGGGAGAGAGAGAGAGGGACAGGGAGAGAGAAAGAGAGGGACAGGGAGAGAGAGAGAGAGGGACAGAGAGAGAGTGAGGGGGAGAGGGACAGAGAGAGAGAGAGAGAGACAGAGAGAGAGAGGGACAGGGAGACAGAGAGGGACAGGGAGACAGAGAGGGTCAGGGGGAGAGAGAGAGAGGGAGCGGGAGAGGGAGAGAGGGACAGGGAGAGAGAGAGGGACAGGGAGAGAGAGAGGGACAGGGAGAGAGAGAGAGAGAGGGACAGGGAGAGAGAGAGAGAGAGAGGGACAGGGAGAGAGAGAGGAACAGGGAGAGAGTGAGGGACAGCGAGAGATAGAGAGAGGGACAGAGAGAGAGAGAGAGTGAGGGACAGTGAGAGAGAGGGACAGGGAGAGTAAGAGGGACAGGGAGAGAGAGAGGGACAGGGAGAGAGTGAGTGGGAGAGGGAGTGAGAGAGAGAGACAGGGAGAGAGAGGGACAGGAATAGAGAGAGAGAGAGACAGGGAGAGAGAGAGAGTGACAGGGAGTGAGAGGGACAGGGAGAGAGTGAGGGACAGGGAGAGGGAGAGGGATATGGAGAGAGAGAGGGACAGAGAGAGAGAGGGACAGGGAGAGAGAGAGAGAGGGACAGGGAGAGAGAGAGAGAGAGAGGGACAGGGAGAGAGAGAGAGAGTGAGGGACAGGGAGAGAGTGAGGGGGAGAGGGACAGAGAGAGAGACACGGAGAGAGAGAGGGACAGGGTGAGAGAGAGAGAGGTAGGGACTAGGAGAGAGAGAGAGAGAGGGAGAGAGAGCGACAGGGAGAGAGAGAGGAACAGGGAGAGAGAGAGAGAGAGAGGGAGAGAGAGGGACATGGAGAGAGAGAGGGACAGGGAGGGAGAGAGAGGGACAGGGAGAGAGAGACAGGGAGAGAGTAAGGGACAGGTAGAGAGAGAGGGACAGGGAGATAGTGAGGGAAAGGGAGAGAGAGTGAGACAGGGAGAGGGAGAGGGACAGGGAGAGTGAGGGAGAGACAGGGAGAGAGAGGAACAGAGAGAGAGACAGAGACAGGGAGAGAGAGAAGGACACTGAGAGAGAGAGAGGGACAGAGAAACAGAGAGGGACAGGGAGAGAGAGGGACAGGGAGAGAGAGAGAGGGACAGGCAGAGAGGGAGAGGGGTACAGGGAGAGAGAGAGGGACAGGGATAGAGAGAGAGAGGGACTGGTAGAGAGAGAGAGGGACAGAGAGAGGGAGAGAGAGAGACAGGGAGAGAGAGAGAGGGGGGAGAGAGAGAGGGGGGTAGAGGGACAGAGAGAGAGAGAGAGACAGAGAGATAGAGGGAAAGGGAGAGAGAGTGAGGGACAGGGAGAGATGGGAGAGACAGGGAGAGAGACAAGAGAGGGGTCAAGGGACAGAGAGAGAGAGAGAGAGAGAGAGAGACAGAGAGAGAGTGAGAGACAGCGAGAGAGAGGGACAGGGAGAGAGAGAGAGGGACAGGGAGAGAGAGAGAGAGGGACAGAGAGAGAGAGAGGGACAGGGAGTGAGAGGGACATGGAGAGAGAGTGAGGGACAGGGATAGAGATGGACAGAGAGAGATAGTGGGACAGAGAGAGAGAGTGAGTGGGAGAGGGAGAGAGAGATAGACAGGGAGAGAGGGACACAAATTGAGATAGGGACAGGGAGAGAGAGTGAGGGACAGGGAGAGAGAGAGAGGGACAGAGAGAGAAAGAGAGGGACAGGGAGAGAGAGAGAGGGGGACAGAGAGAGAGTGAGGGGGAGAGCGACAGAGAGAGAGATAGAGAGACAGAGAGAGAGAGGGACAGGGAGACATAAAGGGTCAGGGAGAGAGAGAGAGCGAGCGGGAGAGAGAGAGAGGGACAGGGAGAGAGAGGGACAGGGAGAGAGAGAGAGGGACAGGGAGAGAGAGAGAGAAGGACAGAGAGAGAGAGAGAGGGACAGGGAGAGAGAGAGAGGGACAGGGAGAGAGAGAGGGACAGGGAGAGAGAGAGGGGGGGGACAGGGACAGAGAGAGAGAGGTACAGTGAGAGAGAGGGACAGAGAGAGAGAGAAGGACAGTGAGAGAGAGAGAGAGGGACAGAGAGACAGAGAGGGATAGGGAGAGAGAGGGACAGCGAGAGAGAGAGGGACAGGGAGAGAGAGAGGGACAGGGAGAGAGAGAGGGACAGGGAGAGAGAGAGGGACAGGGAGAGAGAGAGAGAGACAGGGAGAGAGAGAGAGAGAGAGGGACAGGGAGAGAGAGAGGGAGAGAGGGACAGAGAGAGATAGAGAGACAGAGACAGAGAGAGAGGGACAGGGAGAGAGAGAGGGGGTAGAGGGACAGAGAGAGAGAGAGAGAGACAGAGAGAGAGAGGGAAAGGGAGAGAGAGTGAGGGACAGGGAGAGATGGGACAGACAGGGAGAGAGAGTGAGAGGGGTTAAGGGACAGAGAGAGAGAGAGAGAGAGACAGAGAGAGAGAGAGGGACAGGGAGAGAGTGAGAAACAGCGAGAGAAAGAGAGAGGGACAGAGAGAGAGAGAGAGTGAGGGACAGTGAGAGAGAGGACAGGGAGAGTAAGAGGGACAGGGAGAGAGAGAGGGACAGGGAGAGAGTGAGTGGGAGAGGGAGAGAGAGAGAGAGACAGGGAGAGAGAGGGACAGGATTAGAGAGGGAGAGACAGGGAGAGAGAGAGAGAGAGACAGGGAGTGAGAGGGACAGGGAGAGAGTGAGGGACAGGGAGAGGGAGAGGGATATGGTGAGAGAGAGAGGGACAGGAAGAGAGAGGGACAGAGAGAGAGGGGCAGGGAGAGAGAGAGAGGGAGAGGGAGAGAGAGAGAGAGAGAGAGAGTGAGGGACAGGGAGAGAGTGAGGGGGAGAGGGACAGAGAGAGAGAGAGACACGGAGAGAGAGAGAGGGACAGGGGGAGAGAGAGAGAGGTAGGGACAGGGAGAGAGAGAGAGAGGGAGAGAGAGCGACAGGGAGAGAGAGAGGGACAGGGAGAGAGAGAGAGGGAGAGAGAGGGACATGGAGAGAGAGAGGGACAAGGAGAGAGAGAGACGGGGACAGGGAGAGAGGGAGGGACAGGGAGAGAGAGAGAGTGAGAGAGAGAGAGCGAGAGGGACAGGGAGAGTGTGAGGGACAGGCAGAGAGAGAGAGGGACAGGGAGAGAGGGATGGACAGGGAGAGAGAGTGGGACAGGGAGAGCGAGGGAGTGAGGGACATGGAGAGAGAGAGGGACAGGGAGAGAGAGAGGGACAGGGAGAGAGAGAGAGAGGGACAGGAAGAGAGAGGGACAGAGAGAGAGAGGGACAGGGAGAGAGAGAGAGAGGGACAGGGAGAGAGAGAGAGAGAGGGACAGGGAGAGAGTGAGGGGGAGAGGGACAGAGAGAGAGAGAGAGACAGGGAGTGAGAGGGACAGTGAGAGAGTGAGGGACAGGGAGAGGGAGAGGGATACGGAGAGAGAGAGCGAGACAGGGAGAGAGAGGGACAGGAATAGAGCGAGCGAGACAGGGAGAGAGAGAGAGACAGGGAGTGAGAGGGACAGGGAGAGAGTGAGGGAAAGGGAGAGGGAGAGGGATATGGAGAGAGAGAGAGGGACAGGAAGAGAGAGGGACAGAGAGAGAGAGGGACAAGGAGAGAGAGAGAGAGAGAGGGAGAGGGGAGAGAGAGAGAGAGGGACAGGGAGAGAGTGAGGGGGAGAGGGACAGAGAGAGAGAGAGAGAGACACGGAGAGAGAGAGAGAGACAGGGAGTGAGAGGGACAGGGAGAGAGTGAGGGACAGGGAGAGGGAGAGGGATATGGAGAGAGAGAGAGAGACAGGGAGAGAGAGGGACAGGAATAGAGAGAGAGAGACAGGGAGAGAGAGAGAGACAGGGAGTGAGAGGGACAGGGAGAGAGTGAGGGACAGGGAGAGGGAGAGGGATATGGAGAGAGAGAGAGGGACAGGAAGAGAGAGGGACAGAGAGAGAGAGGGACAGGGAGAGAGAGAGAGAGGGACAGGGAGAGAGAGAGAGAGGGACAGAGGGAGAGCGAGAGAGGTAGGGACAGGGAGAGAGAGAGAGGTAGAGAGAGGGACATGGAGAGAGAGAGGGACATGGAGAGAGAGAGAGAGAGAGAGAGAGCGAGAGGGACAGGGAGAGAGTGAGGGACAGGCAGAGAGAGAGAGAGGGACAGGGAGAGAGGGAGGGACAGGGAGAGAGAGTGGGACAGGGAGAGCGAGAGTGTGAGGGACAGGGAGAGAGAGAGGGACAGGGAGAGAGTGAGACGGACAGGGCCAGAGTGAGGGTCAGGGAGAGAGAGAGAGAGAGGGAGAGAGTGGGACAGTGAGAGAGAGGGACAGGGAGAGAGAGACAGGGACAAGGAGAGAGGGAGGGACAGGGAGAGAGAGAGAGAGAGAGAGAGAGAGAGAAAGTGAGGGACAGGGTGATAGAGAGGGACAGGGAGAGGGAGAGTGACAGAGCGAGAGAGAGACAGGGAGAGGGAGAGGGACAGAGAGAGAGAGAGGGACAGAGAGAGAGAGACACACAGAGAGAGAGAGACAGAGAGAGAGAGAGGGACAGAGAGAGGGACAGGGAGAGAGAGAGGGACAGAGAGAGAGAGAGAGGGACAGGGAGAGAGAGAGGGACAGGGAGCGAGAGTGGGACAGAGAGAGAGAGAGAGTGACAGGGAGAGAGAGAGACACAGAGAGAGGGACAGGGAGAGAGAGAGGGACAGAGAGAGAGAGGGACAGGGAGAGAGAGGGACAGGGAGAGAGAGAGGGACAGGGAGAGAGAGAGGGACAAGGAGAGAGTGAGAGAGGGACAGGGAGAGAGAGAGAGAGGGACTGGGAGAGAGTGAGTGACAGAGAGAGAGTGAGGGACAGAGAGAGAGAGAGAGAGAAACAGGGAGAGAGATAGGTACAGGGAGAGAGCGAGAGAGGGACAAGGAGAGAGAGCGAGTGGGACTGGGAGAGAGAGAGAGGGACAGGGAGAGAGAGAGGGACAGAGAGAGAGAAAGAGAGGGACAGGGAGAGAGAGAGGGACAGGGAGAGAGAG
>NC_092769.1:39979421-40006921 GCF_047496795.1 Chiloscyllium punctatum | reverse complement strand
CAGGGAGAGAGAATAAGAGGGACAGGGAGAGAGAGAGAGAGGGACAGGGAGAGAGAGAGAGAGGGACAGAGAGAGAGTGAGGGGGAGAGGGACAGAGAGAGAGAGAGGGAGAGACAGAGAGAGACGGACAGGGAGAGAGAGAGGGTCAGGGAGAGAGAGAGAGCGAGCGGGAGAGAGAGAGGGACAGGGAGAGAGAGAGAGGGACAGGGAGAGAGAGAGAGAGGGACAGGGAGAGAGAGAGACAAGGAGAGAGAGAGGGACAGAGAGAGAGAGAGAGGGATAGGGAGAGAGAGAGACAGGGAGAGAGAGAGGGACAAGGAGAGAGGGAGAGAGAGAGTAGAGTGAGGGACAGGGAGAGAGAGAGAGAGGGACTGGGAGCGAGTGAGGGACAGAGAGAGAGAGTGAGGGACAGTGAGAGAGAGAAACAGGGAGAGAGCGAGAGAGGGACAGGGAGAGAGAGCGAGTGGGACTGGGAGAGAGAGAGAGGGACAGGGAGAGAGAGAGAGGGACAGAGAGAGAGAGGGACAGGGAGAGAGAGAGAGGGACAGGGAGAGAGAGAGAGAGACAGGGAGAGAGAGAGAGAGGGACAGGGAGAGAGAGAGAGAGAGGGACAGGTAGAGAGAGAGAGAGGGACAGGGAGAGAGAGAGACAGGGAGAGAGAGAGGGACAGAGAGAGAGAGAGAGAGAGGGGACAGGGAGAGAGAGACAGGGAGAGAGAGAGGGACAAGGAGAGAATGAGAGAGGGACTGGGAGAGAGAGAGTGAGGGACAGGGAGAGAGAGAGAGAGGGACTGGGAGAGAGTCAGGGACAGAGAGAGAGTGAGGGACAGTGAGAGAGAGAGAGAAACAGGGAGAGAGCGAGAGAGGGACAGGGAGAGAGAGCGAGTGGGACTGGGAGAGAGAGAGAGAGGGACAGGGAGAGAGAGAGACAGGAGAGAGAGAGGGACAGAGAGAGAGAGAGGGACAGAGAGAGAGAGGGACAGGGAGAGAGAGAGAAGGACAGGGAGAGAGAGAGAGGGACAGGGAGAGAGAGAGAGAGGGACAGGGAGAGAGAGAGAGAGGGACAGGGAGAGAGAGAGACAGGGAGAGAGAGAGGGACAGAGAGAGAGAGAGAGGGACAGGGAGAGAGAGAGACAGGGAGAGAGAGAGACAGGGAGAGAGAGAGGGACAAGGAGAGATTGAGAGAGGGACGGGGAGAGAGAGAGTGAGGGACAGGGAGAGAGAGAGAGAGGGACTGGGAGAGAGTGAGGGACAGAGAGAGAGTGAGGGACAGTGAGAGAGAGAGAGAAACAGGGAGAGAGCGAGAGAGGGACAGGGAGAGAGAGCGAGTGGGACTGGGAGAGAGAGAGGGACAGGGAGAGAGAGAGAGGGACAGAGAGAGAGGAGAGAGGGACAGGGAGAGAGAGAGGGACAGGGAGAGAGAGAGGGAGAGTGAGAGAGGGACAGGGAGAGAGAAAGAGAGGGACAGGGAGAGAGAGAGAGAGGGACAGAGAGAGAGTGAGGGGGAGAGGGACAGGAGAGAGAGAGAGACAGAGAGAGAGGGGGACAGAGAGAGAGAGAGGGTCAGGGAGAGAGAAAGAGGGAGCGGGAGAGAGAGAGAGGGACAGAGAGAGAGAGGGACAGGGAGAGAGAGAGAGGGACAGGGAGAGAGAGAGAGGGACAGGGAGAGAGAGAGAGAGGGACAGGGAGAGAGAGAGAGGGGGACAGGGAAAGAGAGAGAGAGGGGGGACAGGGAAAGAGAGAGAGAGGTACAGTGAGAGAGAGGGTCAGAGAGAGAGAGAAGGACAGTGAGAGAGAGAGAGAGGGACAGAGAGACAGAGAGGGATAGGGAGAGAGAGGGACAGGGAGAGAGAGAGGGACAGGGAGAGAGAGAGAAGGACAGGGAGAGAGAGAGGTAGAGAGGGACAGAGAGAGATAGAGAGACAGAGACAGAGAGAGAGAGGGACAGGGAGAGAGAGTGAGGCACAGTGAGAGAGAGAGAGACAGGGAGAGAGAGAGGGGGGTAGAGGGACAGAGAGAGAGAGAGAGAGACAGAGAGAGAGAGAGGGATAGGGAGAGAGAGGGACAGGGAGAGAGAGAGAGGGAGCGGGAGAGGGAGAGACGGACAGGGAGAGAGAGATGGACAGGGAGAGAGAGAGGGACAGGGAGAGAGAGAGAAGGACAGGGAGAGAGAGAGAAGGACAGGGAGAGAGAGAGGTAGAGAGGGACAGAGAGAGATAGAGAGACAGAGACAGAGAGAGAGAGGGACAGGGAGAGAGAGTGAGGCACAGTGAGAGAGAGAGAGACAGGGAGTGAGAGGGACAGGGAGAGAGTGAGGGACAGGGAGAGGGAGAGGGATATGGGGAGAGAGAGTGAGACAGGGAGAGAGAGGGACAGGAATAGAGAGAGAGAGACAGGGAGAGAGAGAGAGACAGGGAGTGAGAGGGACAGGGAGAGAGTGAGGGACAGGGAGAGGGAGAGGGATATGGAGAGAGAGAGAGGGACAGGAAGAGAGAGGGACAGAGAGAGAGAGGGACAGGGAGAGAGAGAGAGAGAGGGACAGAGGGAGAGAGAGAGAGGTAGGGACAGGGAGAGAGAGAGAGGGAGAGAGAGGGACATGGAGAGAGAGAGGGACAGGGAGAGAGAGAGAGAGAGAGAGAGCGAGAGGGACAGGGAGAGAGTGAGGGACAGGCAGAGAGAGAGAGAGGGACAGGGAGAGAGGGAGGGACAGGGAGAGAGAGTGGGACAGGGAGAGCGAGAGTGTGAGGGACAGGGAGAGAGAGCGGGACAGGGAGAGAGTGAGACGGACAGGGCCAGGATGAGGGTCAGGGAGAGAGAGAGAGAGAGAGGGAGAGAGTGGGACAGTGAGAGAGAGGGACAGGGAGAGAGAGACAGGGACAAGGAGAGAGGGAGGGACAGGGAGAGAGAGAGAGAGAGAAAGTGAGGGACAGGGTGATAGAGAGGGACAGGGAGAGGGAGAGTGACAGAGCGAGAGAGAGACAGGGAGAGGGAGAGGGACAGGGAGAGAGAGAGAGAGAGAGAGAGAGAGAGGCAGAGAGAGAGAGAGTCAGGGAGGGAGAGAGGGACAGAGAGAGATAGAGTGAGGGACAGGGAGAGAGAGAGAGAGGGACAGGGAGAGAGAGAGACACAGAGAGAGTGGGTCAGGGAGACAGGGAGAGACAGGGAGAGAGAGAGGGACAGAGAGAGAGAGAGGGAAGGGGGGAGAGAGAGGGACAGGGAGAGAGAGAGAGAGTGAGAGAGGGAGAGAGAGAGAGAGAGGGGACAGGGAGAGAGAGAAGGATAGGGAGAGAGAGAGAGAGAGACAGGGAGAGAGAGAGAGACAGGGAGAGAGAGAGAGGGACAGGGAGAGAGAGAGAGGGACAGGGAGAGAGGGAGGGACAGAGAGAGAGAGACACACAGAGAGAGAGAGAGACAGAGAGAGAGAGAGGGACAGAGAGAGAGAGACACACAGAGAGAGAGAGAGACAGAGAGAGAGTGAGGGACAGAGAGAGAGGGACAGGGAGAGAGAGAGGGACAGAGAGAGAGAGAGAGGGACTGGGAGAGAGAGAGGGACAGGGAGCGAGAGTGGGACAGAGAGAGAGAGAGAGTGACAGGGAGAGAGAGAGACACAGAGAGAGGGACAGGGAGAGAGAGAGGGACAGAGAGAGAGAGGGACAGGGAGAGAGAGGGACAGGGAGAGAGAGAGGGACAGGGAGAGAGAGAGACAGGGAGAGAGAGAGGGACAAGGAGAGAGTGAGAGAGGGACAGGGAGAGAGAGAGAGAGGGACTGGGAGAGAGTGAGGGACAGAGAGAGAGTGAGGGACAGAGAGAGAGAGAGAGGAGAAACAGGGAGAGAGATAGGTACAGGGAGAGAGCGAGAGAGGGACAAGGAGAGAGAGCGAGTGGGACTGGGAGAGAGAGAGAGGGACAGGGAGAGAGAGAGGGACAGAGAGAGAGAAAGAGAGGGACAGGGAGAGAGAGAGGGACAGGGAGAGAGAGAGAGGGACAGGGAGAGAGAATAAGAGGGACAGGGAGAGAGAGAGAGAGGGACAGGGAGAGAGAGAGAGAGGGACAGAGAGAGAGTGAGGGGGAGAGGGACAGAGAGAGAGAGAGGGAGAGACAGAGAGAGACGGACAGGGAGAGAGAGAGGGTCAGGGAGAGAGAGAGAGCGAGCGGGAGAGAGAGAGGGACAGGGAGAGAGAGAGAGGGACAGGGAGAGAGAGAGAGAGAGGGACAGGGAGAGAGAGAGAGAGAGGGACAGGGAGAGAGAGAGACAAGGAGAGAGAGAGGGACAGAGAGAGAGAGAGAGGGACAGGGAGAGAGAGAGACAGGGAGAGAGAGAGGGACAAGGAGAGAGTGAGAGAGGGACGGGGAGAGAGAGAGTAGAGTGAGGGACAGGGAGAGAGAGAGAGAGGGACTGGGAGCGAGTGAGGGACAGAGAGAGAGAGTGAGGGACAGTGAGAGAGAGAAACAGGGAGAGAGCGAGAGAGGGACAGGGAGAGAGAGCGAGTGGGACTGGGAGAGAGAGAGAGGGACAGGAGAGAGAGAGAGGGACAGAGAGAGAGAGGGACAGGGAGAGAGAGAGAGGGACAGGGAGAGAGAGAGAGGGACAGGGAGAGAGAGAGAGAGGGACAGGGAGAGAGAGAGAGAGAGGGACAGGTAGAGAGAGAGAGAGGGACAGGGAGAGAGAGAGACAGGGAGAGAGAGAGGGACAGAGAGAGAGAGAGAGAGGGACAGGGAGAGAGAGACAGGGAGAGAGAGAGGGACAAGGAGAGAATGAGAGAGGGACTGGGAGTGAGAGAGAGTGAGGGACAGGGAGAGAGAGAGAGAGGGACTGGGAGAGAGTCAGGGACAGAGAGAGAGTGAGGGACAGTGAGAGAGAGAGAGAAACAGGGAGAGAGCGAGAGAGGGACAGGGAGAGAGAGCGAGTGGGACTGGGAGAGAGAGAGAGAGGGACAGGGAGAGAGAGAGACAGGGAGAGAGAGAGGGACAGAGAGAGAGAGAGGGACAGAGAGAGAGAGGGACAGGGAGAGAGAGAGAAGGACAGGGAGAGAGAGAGAGGGACAGGGAGAGAGAGAGAGAGGGACAGGGAGAGAGAGAGAGAGGGACAGGGAGAGAGAGAGACAGGGAGAGAGAGAGGGACAGAGAGAGAGAGAGAGGGACAGGGAGAGAGAGAGACAGGGAGAGAGAGAGGGACAAGGAGAGATTGAGAGAGGGACGGGGAGAGAGAGAGTGAGGGACAGTGAGAGAGAGAGAGAGGGACTGGGAGAGAGTGAGGGACAGAGAGAGAGTGAGGGACAGTGAGAGAGAGAGAGAAACAGGGAGAGAGCGAGAGAGGGACAGGGAGAGAGAGCGAGTGGGACTGGGAGAGAGAGAGGGACAGGGAGAGAGAGAGAGGGACAGAGAGAGAGGAAGAGAGGGACAGGGAGAGAGAGAGGGACAGGGAGAGAGAGAGGGAGAGTGAGAGAGGGACAGGGAGAGAGAAAGAGAGGGACAGGGAGTGAGAGAGAGAGGGACAGAGAGAGAGTGAGGGGGAGAGGGACAGAGAGAGAGAGAGACAGAGAGAGAGAGGGACAGGGAGAGAGAGAGGGTCAGGGAGAGAGAAAGAGGGAGCGGGAGAGAGAGAGAGGGACAGAGAGAGAGAGGGACAGGGAGAGAGAGACAGGGACAGGGAGAGAGAGAGAGGGACAGGGAGAGAGAGAGAGAGGGACAGGGAGAGAGAGAGAGGGGGACAGGGAAAGAGAGAGAGAGGGGGACAGGGAAAGAGAGAGAGAGGTACAGTGAGAGAGAGGGTCAGAGAGAGAGAGAAGGACAGTGAGAGAGAGAGAGAGGGACAGAGAGACAGAGAGGGATAGGGAGAGAGAGGGACAGGGAGAGAGAGAGGGACAGGGAGAGAGAGAGAAGGACAGGGAGAGAGAGAGGTAGAGAGGGACAGAGAGAGATAGAGAGACAGAGACAGAGAGAGAGAGGGACAGGGAGAGAGAGTGAGGCACAGTGAGAGAGAGAGAGACAGGGAGAGAGAGAGGGGGGTAGAGGGACAGAGAGAGAGAGAGAGAGACAGAGAGAGAGAGAGGGATAGGGAGAGAGAGGGACAGGGAGAGAGAGAGAGGGAGCGGGAGAGGGAGAGACGGACAGGGAGAGAGAGATGGACAGGGAGAGAGAGAGGGACAGGGAGAGAGAGAGAAGGACAGGGAGAGAGAGAGAAGGACAGGGAGAGAGAGAGAAGGACAGGGAGAGAGAGAGAGGTAGAGAGGGACAGAGAGAGATAGAGAGACAGAGACAGAGAGAGAGAGGGACAGGGAGAGAGAGTGAGGCACAGTGAGAGAGAGAGAGACAGGGAGAGAGAGAGGGGGGTAGAGGGACAGAGAGAGAGAGAGAGACAGAGAGAGAGAGGGAAAGGGAGAGAGAGTGAGGGACAGGGAGAGATGGGAGAGACAGGGAGAGAGAGTGAGAGGGGTTAAGGGACAGAGAGAGAGAGAGAGAGACAGAGAGAGAGAGAGGGACAGGGAGAGAGTGAGGGACAGCGAGAGAAAGAGTGAGGGACAGAGAGAGAGAGTGAGGGACAGTGAGAGGGACAGGGAGAGTAAGAGGGACAGGGAGAGAGAGAGGGACAGGGAGAGAGTGAGTGGGAGAGGGAGAGAGAGAGAGAGAGAGAGACAGGGAGAGAGAGGGACAGGAATAGAGAGGGAGAGACAGGGAGAGAGAGAGAGAGACAGGGAGTGAGAGGGACAGGGAGAGAGTGAGGGACAGGGAGATGGAGAGGGATATGGAGAGAGAGAGAGGGACAGGAAGAGAGAGGGACAGAGAGAGAGGGGGGGCAGGGAGAGAGAGAGAGAGGGAGAGGGAGAGAGAGAGAGAGGGACAGGGAGAGAGAGAGAGAGGGACAGGGAGAGAGAGAGAGAGAGTGAGGGACAGGGAGAGAGTGAGGGGGAGAGGGACAGAGAGAGCGAGAGAGCGACGGAGAGAGAGAGAGGGACAGGGGGAGAGAGAGAGAGAGAGGTAGGGACAGGGAGAGAGAGAGAGGGAGAGAGAGCGACAGGGAGAGAGAGAGGGACAGGGAGAGAGAGAGAGGGAGAGAGAGGGACATGGAGAGAGAGAGGGACAGGGTGAGAGAGACGGGGACAGGGAGAGAGGGAGGGACAGGGGGAGAGAGAGAGAGAGAGAGAGAGCGAGAGGGACAGGGAGAGTGTGAGGGACAGGGAGAGAGAGAGGGACAGGGAGAGAGTGAGTGGGAGAGGGAGAGAGAGAGAGAGACAGGGAGAGAGAGAGAGAGACAGGGAGTGAGAGGGACAGGGAGAGAGTGAGGGACAGGGAGAGGGAGAGGGATATGGAGAGTGAGAGAGGGACAGGAAGAGAGAGGGACAGAGAGAGAGGGGCAGGGAGAGAGAGAGAGGGAGAGGGAGAGAGAGAGAGAGAGAGTGAGGGACAGGGAGAGAGTGAGGGGGAGAGGGACAGAGAGAGAGAGAGACACGGAGAGAGAGAGAGGGACAGGGGGAGAGAGAGAGAGGTAGGGACAGGGAGAGAGAGAGAGAGGGGAGAGAGAGCGACAGGGAGAGAGAGAGGGACAGGGAGAGAGAGAGAGGGAGAGAGAGGGACATGGAGAGAGAGAGGGACAAGGAGAGAGAGAGACGGGGACAGGGAGAGAGGGAGGGACAGGGAGAGAGAGAGAGAGAGAGAGAGAGCGAGAGGGACAGGGAGAGTGTGAGGGACAGGCAGAGAGAGAGAGGGACAGGGAGAGAGGGAGGGACAGGGAGAGAGAGTCGGACAGGGAGAGCGAGGGAGTGAGGGACAGGGAGAGAGAGAGGGACAGGGAGAGAGTGTGACGGACAGGGACAGAGTGAGGGACAGGGAGAGAGAGAGAGAGAGAGAGAGGGGGAGAGAGTGGGACAGTGAGAGAGTGAGGGACAGGGAGAGAAAGAGAGAGAGGGGGAGGGAGTGGGACAGTGAGAGAGAGAGGGACAGGGAGAGAGAGTGAGAGGGAGAGAGAGGGACATGGAGAGAGAGAGGGACAGGGAGAGAGAGAGGGACAGGGAGAGAGAGAGAGAGGGACAGGAAGAGAGAGGGACAGAGAGAGAGAGAGACAGGGAGAGAGAGAGAGAGAGGGACAGGGAGAGAGAGAGAGAGAGGGACAGGGAGAGAGTGAGGGGGAGAGGGACAGAGAGAGAGAGAGAGACAGGGAGTGAGAGGGACAGTGAGAGAGTGAGGGACAGGGAGAGGGAGAGGGATATGGAGAGAGAGAGCGAGACAGGGAGAGAGAGGGACAGGAATAGAGCGAGCGAGACAGGGAGAGAGAGAGAGACAGGGAGTGAGAGGGACAGGGAGAGAGTGAGGGAAAGGGAGAGGGAGAGGGATATGGAGAGAGAGAGAGGGACAGGAAGAGAGAGGGACAGAGAGAGAGAGGGACAGGGAGAGAGAGAGAGAGAGAGAGGGACAGGGAGAGAGAGAGAGAGGGACAGGGAGAGAGTGAGGGGGAGAGGGACAGAGAGAGAGAGAGAGAGACACGGAGAGAGAGAGAGAGACAGGGAGTGAGAGGGACAGGGAGAGAGTGAGGGACAGGGAGAGGGAGAGGGATATGGGGAGAGAGAGAGAGACAGGGAGAGAGAGGGACAGGAATAGAGAGAGAGAGACAGGGAGAGAGAGAGAGACAGGGAGTGAGAGGGACAGGGAGAGAGTGAGGGACAGGGAGAGGGAGAGGGATATGGAGAGAGAGAGAGGGACAGGAAGAGAGAGGGACAGAGAGAGAGAGGGACAGGGAGGGAGAGAGAGAGAGGGACAGAGGGAGAGAGAGAGAGGTAGGGACAGGGAGAGAGAGAGAGGGAGAGAGAGGGACATGGAGAGAGAGAGGGACAGGGAGAGAGAGAGAGAGAGAGAGAGAGCGAGAGGGACAGGGAGAGAGTGAGGGACAGGCAGAGAGAGAGAGAGGGACAGGGAGAGAGGGAGGGACAGGGAGAGAGAGTGGGACAGGGAGAGCGAGAGTGTGAGGGACAGGGAGAGAGAGCGGGACAGGGAGAGAGTGAGACGGACAGGGCCAGAGTGAGGGTCAGGGAGAGAGAGAGAGAGAGAGGGAGAGAGTGGGACAGTGAGAGAGAGGGACAGGGAGAGAGAGACAGGGACAAGGAGAGAGGGAGGGACAGGGAGAGAGAGAGAGAGAGAGAGAGAGAGAGAAAGTGAGGGACAGGGTGATAGAGAGGGACAGGGAGAGGGAGAGTGACAGAGCGAGAGAGAGACAGGGAGAGGGAGAGGGACAGGGAGAGAGGGAGAGAGAGAGAGAGAGAGGCAGAGAGAGAGAGAGTCAGGGAGGGAGAGAGGGACAGAGAGAGATAGAGT
Source organism: Chiloscyllium punctatum (assembly GCF_047496795.1). NCBI lineage: Eukaryota > Metazoa > Chordata > Chondrichthyes > Orectolobiformes > Hemiscylliidae > Chiloscyllium > Chiloscyllium punctatum. Next base: position 39,997,616 of record NC_092769.1, on the reverse strand, counting down.
GAGGGACAGGGAGAGAGAGAGAGGGACAGGGAGAGAGAGAGACACAGAGAGAGTGGGTCAGGGAGACAGGGAGAGACAGGGAGAGAGAGAGGGACAGAGAGAGAGAGAGGGAGAGAGAGAGGGACAGGGAGAGAGAGAGAGAGTGAGAGAGGGAGAGAGAGAGAGAGAGGGGACAGGGAGAGAGAGAAGGATAGGGAGAGAGAGAGAGAGACAGGGAGAGAGAGAGAGACAGGGAGAGAGAGAGAGGGACAGGAAGAGAGAGGGACAGAGAGAGAGAGGGACAGGGAGAGAGAGAGAGAGAGGGACAGGGAGAGAGAGAGAGAGAGGGACAGGGAGAGAGTGAGGGGGAGAGGGACAGAGAGAGAGAGAGAGACAGGGAGTGAGAGGGACAGTAAGAGAGTGAGGGACAGGGAGAGGGAGAGGGATATGGAGAGAGAGAGCGAGACAGGGAGAGAGAGGGACAGGAATAGAGCGAGCGAGACAGGGAGAGAGAGAGAGACAGGGAGTGAGAGGGACAGGGAGAGAGTGAGGGAAAGGGAGAGGGAGAGGGATATGGAGAGAGAGAGAGGGACAGGAAGAGAGAGGGACAGAGAGAGAGAGGGACAGGGAGAGAGAGAGAGAGAGAGGGACAGGGAGAGAGAGAGAGAGGGACAGGGAGAGAGTGAGGGGGAGAGGGACAGAGAGAGAGAGAGAGAGACACGGAGAGAGAGAGAGAGACAGGGAGTGAGTGGGACAGGGAGAGAGTGAGGGACAGGGAGAGGGAGAGGGATATGGGGAGAGAGAGAGAGACAGGGAGAGAGAGGGACAGGAATAGAGAGAGAGAGACAGGGAGAGAGAGAGAGACAGGGAGTGAGAGGGACAGGGAGAGAGTGAGGGACAGGGAGAGGGAGAGGGATATGGAGAGAGAGAGAGGGACAGGAAGAGAGAGGGACAGAGAGAGAGAGGGACAGGGAGAGAGAGAGAGAGAGGGACAGAGGGAGAGAGAGAGAGAGGTAGGGACAGGGAGAGAGAGAGAGGGAGAGAGAGGGACATGGAGAGAGAGAGGGACAGGGAGAGAGAGAGAGAGAGAGCGAGAGGGACAGGGAGAGAGTGAGGGACAGGCAGAGAGAGAGAGAGGGACAGGGAGAGAGGGAGGGACAGGGAGAGAGAGTGGGACAGGGAGAGCGAGAGTGTGAGGGACAGGGAGAGAGAGCGGGACAGGGAGAGAGTGAGACGGACAGGGCCAGGATGAGGGTCAGGGAGAGAGAGAGAGAGAGAGAGGGAGAGAGTGGGACAGTGAGAGAGAGGGACAGGGAGAGAGAGACAGGGACAAGGAGAGAGGGAGGGACAGGGAGAGAGAGAGAGAGAGAGAGAGAGAGAGAGAAAGTGAGGGACAGGGTGATAGAGAGGGACAGGGAGAGGGAGAGTGACAGAGCGAGAGAGAGACAGGGAGAGGGAGAGGGACAGGGAGAGAGAGAGAGAGAGAGAGAGAGAGGCAGAGAGAGAGAGAGTCAGGGAGGGAGAGAGGGACAGAGAGAGATAGAGTGAGGGACAGGGAGAGAGAGAGAGGGACAGGGAGAGAGAGAGACACAGAGAGAGTGGGTCAGGGAGACAGGGAGAGACAGGGAGAGAGAGAGGGACAGAGAGAGAGAGAGGGAGAGGGAGAGAGAGAGGGACAGGGAGAGAGAGAGAGAGTGAGAGAGGGAGAGAGAGAGAGAGAGGGGACAGGGAGAGAGAGAAGGATAGGGAGAGAGAGAGAGAGAGACAGGGAGAGAGAGAGAGACAGGGAGAGAGAGAGAGGGACAGGGAGAGAGAGAGAGGGGACAGGGAGAGAGGGAGGGACAGAGAGAGAGAGACACAGAGAGAGAGAGAGACAGAGAGAGAGAGAGGGACAGGGAGAGAGAGAGAGGGACAGAGAGAGAGAGAGAGGGACAGGGAGAGAGAGAGGGACAGGGAGCGAGAGTGGGACAGAGAGAGAGAGAGAGTGACAGGGAGAGAGAGAGACACAGAGAGAGGGACAGGGAGAGAGAGAGGGACAGAGAGAGAGAGGGACAGGGAGAGAGAGGGACAGGGAGAGAGAGAGGGACAGGGAGAGAGAGAGACAGGGAGATAGAGAGGGACAAGGAGAGAGTGAGAGAGGGACAGGGAGAGAGAGAGAGAGGGACTGGGAGAGAGTGAGGGACAGAGAGAGAGTGAGGGACAGAGAGAGAGAGAGAGAAACAGGGAGAGAGATAGGTACAGGGAGAGAGCGAGAGAGGGACAAGGAGAGAGAGCGAGTGGGACTGGGAGAGAGAGAGAGGGACAGGGAGAGAGAGAGGGACAGGGAGAGAGAAAGAGAGGGACAGGGAGAGAGAGAGGGACAGGGAGAGAGAGAGAGGGACAGGGAGAGAGAATAAGAGGGACAGGGAGAGAGAGAGAGAGGGACAGGGAGAGAGAGAGAGAGGGAAAGAGAGAGAGTGAGGGGGGAGAGGGACAGAGAGAGAGAGAGGGAGAGACAGAGAGAGACGGACAGGGAGAGAGAGAGGGTCAGGGAGAGAGAGAGAGCGAGCGGGAGAGAGAGAGGGACAGGGAGAGAGAGAGAGGGACAGGGAGAGAGAGAGAGAGGGACAGGGAGAGAGAGACAAGGAGAGAGAGAGGGACAGAGAGAGAGAGAGAGGGACAGGGAGAGAGAGAGACAGGGAGAGAGAGAGGGACAAGGAGAGAGTGAGAGAGGGACGGGGAGAGAGAGAGTAGAGTGAGGGACAGGGAGAGAGAGAGAGAGGGACTGGGAGCGAGTGAGGGACAGAGAGAGAGAGTGAGGGACAGTGAGAGAGAGAAACAGGAGAGAGCGCGAGAAAGGGACAGGGAGAGAGAGCGAGTGGGACTGGGAGAGAGAGAGAGGGACAGGGAGAGAGAGAGAGGGACAGAGAGAGAGAAAGAGAGGGACAGGGAGAGAGAGAGGGACAGGGAGAGAGAGAGAGGGACAGGGAGAGAGAATAAGAGGGACAGGGAGAGAGAGAGAGAGGGACAGGGAGAGAGAGAGAGAGGAAAGAGAGAGAGTGAGGGGGAGAGGGACAGAGAGAGAGAGAGGGAGAGACAGAGAGAGACGGACAGGGAGAGAGAGAGGGTCAGGGAGAGAGAGAGAGCGTGCGGGGAGAGAGAGAGGGACAGGGAGAGAGAGAGAGGGACAGGGAGAGAGAGAGAGAGGGACAGGGAGAGAGAGAGGGACAGGGAGAGAGAGAGAGGGACAGGGAGAGAGAATAAGAGGGGACAGGGAGAGAGAGAGAGAGGGACAGGGAGAGAGAGAGAGAGGGAAAGAGAGAGAGTGAGGGGGAGAGGGACAGAGAGAGAGAGAGGGAGAGACAGAGAGAGACGGACAGGGAGAGAGAGAGGGTCAGGGAGAGAGAGAGAGCGAGCGGGAGAGAGAGAGGGACAGGGAGAGAGAGAGAGGGACAGGGAGAGAGAGAGAGAGGGACAGGGAGAGAGAGACAAGGAGAGAGAGAGGGACAGAGAGAGAGAGAGAGGGACAGGGAGAGAGAGAGACAGGGAGAGAGAGAGGGACAAGGAGAGAGTGAGAGAGGGACGGGGAGAGAGAGAGTAGAGTGAGGGACACGGAGAGAGAGAGAGAGGGACTGGGAGCGAGTGAGGGACAGAGAGAGAGAGTGAGGGACAGTGAGAGAGAGAAACAGGGAGAGAGCGAGAGAGGGACAGGGAGAGAGAGCGAGTGGGACTGGGAGAGAGAGAGAGGGGACAGGGAGAGAGAGAGAGGGACAGAGAGAGAGAGGGACAGGGAGAGAGAGAGAGGGACAGTGAGAGAGAGAGAGGGACAGGGAGAGAGAGAGAGAGGGACAGGGAGAGAGAGAGAGAGGGAGAGAGAGAGGGACAGAGAGAGAGAGAGAGAGGGACAGGGAGAGAGAGACAGGGAGAGAGAGAGGGACAAGGAGAGAATGAGAGAGGGACTGGGAGAGAGAGAGTGAGGGACAGGGAGAGAGAGAGAGAGGGACTGGGAGAGAGTCAGGGACAGAGAGAGAGTGAGGGACAGTGAGAGAGAGAGAGAAACAGGGAGAGAGCGAGAGAGGGACAGGGAGAGAGAGCGAGTGGGACTGGGAGAGAGAGAGAGAGGGACAGGGAGAGAGAGAGACAGGGAGAGAGAGAGGGACAGAGAGAGAGAGAGAGGGACAGAGAGAGAGAGGGACAGGGAGAGAGAGAGAAGGACAGGGAGAGAGAGAGAGGGACAGGGCGAGAGAGAGAGAGGGACAGGGAGAGAGAGAGAGAGGGACAGGGAGAGAGAGAGAGGGACAGGGAGAGAGAGAGACAGGGAGAGAGAGAGGGACAGAGAGAGAGAGAGAGGGACAGGGAGAGAGAGAGACAAGGAGAGATTGAGTGAGGGACGGGGAGAGAGAGAGTGAGGGACAGGGAGAGAGAGAGAGAGGGACTGGGAGAGAGTGAGGGACAGAGAGAGAGTGAGGGACAGTGAGAGAGAGAGAGAAACAGGGAGAGAGCGAGAGAGGGACAGGGAGAGAGAGCGAGTGGGACTGGGAGAGAGAGAGGGACAGGGAGAGAGAGAGAGGGACAGAGAGAGAGGAAGAGAGGGACAGGGAGAGAGAGAGGGACAGGGAGAGAGAGAGGGAGAGTGAGAGAGGGACAGGGAGAGAGAAAGAGAGGGACAGGGAGAGAGAGAGAGAGGGACAGAGAGAGAGTGAGGGGGAGAGGGACAGAGAGAGAGAGAGACAGAGAGTGAGAGGGACAGGGAGAGAGAGAGGGTCAGGGAGAGAGAAAGAGGGAGCGGGAGAGAGAGAGAGGGACAGAGAGAGAGAGGGACAGGGAGAGAGAGAGAGGGACAGGGAGAGAGAGAGAGGGACAGGGAGAGAGAGGGAGAGGGACAGGGAGAGAGAGAGAGGGGGACAGGGAAAGAGAGAGAGAGGGGGACAGGGAAAGAGAGAGAGAGGTACAGTGAGAGAGAGGGTCAGAGAGAGAGAGAAGGACAGTGAGAGAGAGAGAGAGGGACAGAGAGACAGAGAGGGTTAGGGAGAGAGAGGGACAGGGAGAGAGTGAGAGAGGGACTGGGAGAGAGAGAGTGAGGGACAGGGAGAGACAGAGAGAGGGACTGGGAGAGAGTGAGGGACAGAGAGAGAGTGAGGGACAGTGAGAGAGAGAGAGAAACAGGGAGAGAGCGAGAGAGGGACAGGGAGAGAGAGCGAGTGGGACTGGGAGAGAGAGAGAGAGGGACAGGGAGAGAGAGAGACAGGGAGAGAGAGAGGGACAGAGAGAGAGAGAGAGGGACAGAGAGAGAGAGGGACAGGGAGAGAGAGAGAAGGACAGGGAGAGAGAGAGAGGGACAGGGAGAGAGAGAGAGAGGGACAGGGAGAGAGAGAGAGAGGGACAGGGAGAGAGAGAGACAGGGAGAGAGAGAGGGACAGAGAGAGAGAGAGAGGGACAGGGAGAGAGAGAGACAGGGAGAGAGAGAGGGACAAGGAGAGATTGAGAGAGGGACGGGGAGAGAGAGAGTGAGGGACAGGGAGAGAGAGAGAGGGACTGGGAGAGAGTGAGGGACAGAGAGAGAGTGAGGGACAGTGAGAGAGAGAGAGAAACAGGGAGAGAGCGAGAGAGGGACAGGGAGAGAGAGCGAGTGGGACTGGGAGAGAGAGAGGGACAGGGAGAGAGAGAGAGGGACAGAGAGAGAGGAAGAGAGGGACAGGGAGAGAGAGAGGGACAGGGAGAGAGAGAGGGAGAGTGAGAGAGGGACAGGGAGAGAGAAAGAGAGGGACAGGGAGAGAGAGAGAGAGGGACAGAGAGAGAGTGAGGGGGAGAGGGACAGAGAGAGAGAGAGACAGAGAGAGAGAGGGACAGGGAGAGAGAGAGAGGGACAGGGAGAGAGAGAGAGGGACAGGGAGAGAGAGAGAGGGACAGGGAGAGAGAGAGAGAGGGACGGAGAGAGAGAGGGGGGGACAGGGAAAGAGAGAGAGAGGGGGACAGGGAAAGAGAGAGAGAGAGGGACAGAGAGACAGAGAGGGATAGGGAGAGAGAGGGACAGGGAGAGAGAGAGGGACAGGGAGAGAGAGAGAAGGACAGGGAGAGAGAGAGGTAGAGAGGGACAGAGAGAGATAGAGAGACAGAGACAGAGAGAGAGAGAGGGACAGGGAGAGAGAGTGAGGCACAGTGAGAGAGAGAGAGACAGGGAGAGAGAGAGGGGGGTAGAGGGACAGAGAGAGAGAGGGAGAGAGACAGAGAGAGAGAGAGGGATAGGGAGAGAGAGGGACAGGGAGAGAGAGAGAGGGAGCGGGAGAGGGAGAGACGGACAGGGAGAGAGAGATGGACAGGGAGAGAGAGAGAGGGAAAGGGAGAGAGAGTGAGGGACAGGGAGAGATGGGAGAGACAGGGAGAGAGAGTGAGAGGGGTTAAGGGACAGAGAGAGAGAGAGAGACAGAGAGAGAGAGAGGGACAGGGAGAGAGTGAGGGACAGCGAGAAAAAGAGTGAGGGACAGAGAGAGAGAGTGAGGGACAGTGAGAGGGACAGGGAGAGTAAGAGGGACAGGGAGAGAGAGAGGGACAGGGAGAGAGTGAGTGGGAGAGGGAGAGAGAGAGAGAGACAGGGAGAGAGAGGGACAGGAATAGAGAGGGAGAGACAGGGAGAGAGAGAGAGAGACAGGGAGTGAGAGTGACAGGGAGAGAGTGAGGGACAGGGAGATGGAGAGGGATATGGAGAGAGAGAGAGGGACAGGAAGAGAGAGAGGGACAGGGAGAGAGAGAGAGGGACAGGGAGAGAGAATAAGAGGGACAGGGAGAGAGAGAGGGACAGAGAGAGAGAAAGAGAGGGACAGGGAGAGAGAGAGGGACAGGGAGAGAGAGAGAGGGACAGGGAGAGAGAATAAGAGGGACAGGGAGAGAGAATAAGAGGGACAGGGAGAGAGAGAGAGAGAGGGACAGAGAGAGAGTGAGGGGGAGAGGGACAGAGAGAGAGAGAGGGAGAGACAGAGAGAGAGACGGACAGGGAGAGAGAGAGGGTCAGGGAGAGAGAGAGAGCGAGCGGGAGAGAGAGAGGGACAGGGAGAGAGAGAGAGGGACAGGGAGAGAGAGAGAGAGAGGGACAGGGAGAGAGAGAGACAGGGAGAGAGAGAGGGACAGAGAGAGAGAGAGAGGGACAGGGAGAGAGAGAGACAGGGAGAGAGAGAGGGACAAGGAGAGAGTGAGAGAGGGACGGGGAGAGAGAGAGTAGAGTGAGGGACAGGGAGAGAGAGAGAGAGGGACTGGGAGAGAGTGAGGGACAGAGAGAGAGTGAGGGACAGTGAGAGAGAGAAACAGGGAGAGAGCGAGAGAGGGACAGGGAGAGAGAGCGAGTGGGACTGGAAGAGAGAGAGAGGGACAGGGAGAGAGACAGAGGTACAGAGAGAGAGAGGGACAGGGAGAGAGAGAGAGGGACAGGGAGAGAGAGAGAGGGACAGGGAGAGAGAGAGAGAGGGACAGGGAGAGAGAGAGAGAGAGGGACAGGTAGAGAGAGAGAGAGGGACAGGGAGAGAGAGAGACAGGGAGAGAGAGAGGGACAGAGAGAGAGAGAGAGAGAGGGACAGGGAGAGAGAGACAGGGAGAGAGAGAGGGACAAGGAGAGAATGAGAGAGGGACTGGGAGGTGGAGAGTGAGGGACAGGGAGAGAGAGAGAGAGAGACTGGGAGAGAGTGAGGGACAGAGAGAGAGTGAGGGACAGTGAGAGAGAGAGAGAAACAGGGAGAGAGCGAGAGAGGGACAGGGAGAGAGCGAGTGGGACTGGGAGAGAGAGAGAGGGACAGGGAGAGAGAGAGAGGGACAGAGAGAGAAAGAGAGGGACAGGGAGAGAGAGAGGGTCAGGGAGAGAGATAGAGGGAGAGTGAGAGAGGGACAGGGAGAGAGAAAGAGAGGGACAGGGAGAGAGAGAGAGAGAGACAGAGAGAGAGTGAGGGGGAGAGGGACAGAGAGAGAGAGAGACAGAGAGAGATGGACAGGGAGAGAGAGAGGGTCAGGGAGAGAGAAAGAGGGAGCGGGAGAGAGAGAGAGGGACAGAGAGAGAGAGGGACAGAGAGAGAGAGGGACAGGGAGAGAGAGTTAGGGACAGGGAGAGAGAGAGAGGGACAGGGAGAGAGAGAGAGGGACAGGGAGAGAGAGAGAGGGACAGGGAGAGAGAGAGAGGGACAGGGAGAGAGAGAGGGAGAGTGAGAGGAACAGGGAGAGAGAAAGAGAGGGACAGGGAGAGAGAGAGGGACAAGGAGAGAGTGAGAGAGGGACGGGGAGAGAGAGAGTGAGGGACAGGGAGAGAGAGAGAGAGGGACTGGGAGAGAGTGAGGGACAGAGAGAGAGTGAGGGACAGTGAGAGAGAGAGAGAAACAGGGAGAGAGCGAGAGAGGGACAGGGAGAGAGAGCGAGTGGGACTGGGAGAGAGAGAGAGGGACAGGGAGAGAGAGAGAGGGACAGAGAGAGAGGAAGAGAGGGACAGGGAGAGAGAGAGGGACAGGGAGAGAGAGAGGGAGAGTGAGAGAGGGACAGGGAGAGAGAAAGAGAGGGACAGGGAGAGAGAGAGAGAGGGACAGAGAGAGAGTGAGGGGGAGAGGGACAGAGAGAGAGAGAGACAGAGAGAGAGAGGGACAGGGAGAGAGAGAGGGTCAGGGAGAGAGAGAGAGGGACAGAGAGAGAGAGGGACAGGGAGAGAGAGAGAGGGACAGGGAGAGAGAGAGAGGGACAGGGAGAGAGAGAGAGAGGGACAGGGAGAGAGAGAGAGAGGGACAGGGAGAGAGAGAGAGGGGGACAGGGAAAGAGAGAGAGAGGGGGACAGGGAAAGAGAGAGAGAGGTACAGTGAGAGAGTGGGTCAGAGAGATAGAGAAGGACAGTGAGAGAGAGAGAGAGGGACAGAGAGACTGAGAGAGAGAGGGACAGGGAGAGAGAGAGGGTCAGGGAGAGAGAAAGAGGGAGCGGGAGAGAGAGAGAGGGACAGAGAGAGAGAGGGACAGGGAGAGAGAGAGAGGGACAGGGAGAGAGAGAGACAGGGAGAGAGAGAGAGACAGGGAGAGAGAGAGAGAGAGGGACAGGGAGAGAGAGAGAGGGACAGGGAGAGAGGGAGGGACAGAGAGAGAGACACACAGAGAGAGAGAGACAGAGAGAGAGAGAGGGACAGAGAGAGAGAGACACACAGAGAGAGAGAGACAGAGAGAGAGAGAGAGGGACAGAGAGAGAGAGGGACAGGGAGAGAGAGAGGGACAGAGAGAGAGAGAGAGAGAGGGACAGGGAGAGAGAGAGGGACAGGGAGCGAGAGTGGGAGAGAGAGAGAGAGAGAGTGACAGGGAGAGAGAGAGACACAGAGAGAGGGACAGGGAGAGAGGGAGGGACAGAGAGAGAGAGACACACAGAGAGAGAGAGACAGAGAGAGAGAGGGACAGAGAGAGAGAGACACACAGAGAGAGAGAGAGACAGAGAGAGAGAGAGGGACAGAGAGAGAGAGGGACAGGGAGAGAGAGGGACAGGGAGAGAGAGAGGGACAGGGAGAGAGAGAGGGACAGGGAGAGAGAGAGACAGGGAGAGAGAGAGGGACAAGGAGAGAGTGAGAGAGGGACAGGGAGAGAGAGAGAGAGGGACTGGGAGAGAGTGAGGGACAGAGAGAGAGTCAGGGACAGAGAGAGAGAGAGAGAGAAACAGGGAGACAGATAGGTACAGGGAGAGAGCGAGAGAGGGACAAGGAGAGAGAGCGAGTGGGACTGGGAGAGAGAGAGAGGGACCGGGAGAGAGAGAGGGACAGAGAGAGAGAAAGAGAGGGACAGGGAGAGAGAGAGGGACAGGGAGAGAGAGAGAGGGACAGGGAGAGAGAGAGAGGGACAGGGAGAGAGAATAAGAGGGACAGGGAGATAGAGAGAGGGGGACAGGGAGAGAGAGAGAGAGGGACAGAGAGTGAGTGAGGGGGAGAGGGACAGAGAGAGAGAGAGGGAGAGACAGAGAGAGAGACGGACAGGGAGAGAGAGAGGGTCAGGGAGAGAGAGAGAGCGAGCGGGAGAGAGAGAGAGGGACAGGGAGAGAGAGAGAGGGACAGGGAGAGAGAGAGAGAGGGAGAGAGAGAGGGACAGAGAGAGAGAGAGAGGGACAGGGAGAGAGAGAGACAGGGAGAGAGAGAGGGACAAGGAGAGAGTGAGAGAGGGACGGGGAGAGAGAGAGTAGAGTGAGGGACAGGGAGAGAGAGAGAGAGGGACTGGGAGAGAGTGAGGGACAGAGAGAGAGTGAGGGACAGTGAGAGAGAGAAACAGGGAGAGAGCGAGAGAGGGACAGGGAGAGAGAGCGAGTGGGACTGGGAGAGAGAGAGAGGGACAGGGAGAGAGAGAGAGGGACAGAGAGAGAGAGGGACAGGGAGAGAGAGAGAGGGACAGGGAGAGAGAGAGAGAGGGACAGGGAGAGAGAGAGAGAGGGACAGGGAGAGAGAGAGAGAGGGACAGGGAGAGAGAGAGAGAGGGACAGGGAGAGAGAGAGACAGGGAGAGAGAGAGGGACAGAGAGAGAGAGAGAGAGAGGGACAGGGAGAGAGAGAGACAGGGAGAGAGAGAGGGACAAGGAGAGAGTGAGAGAGGGACTGGGAGAGAGAGAGTGAGGGACAGGGAGATAGAGAGAGAGGGACTGGGAGAGAGTGAGGGACAGAGAGAGAGTGAGGGACAGTGAGAGAGAGAGAGAAACAGGGAGAGAGCGAGAGAGGGACAGGGACAGGGAGAGAGAGCGAGTGGGACTGGGAGAGAGAGAGAGGGACAGGGAGAGAGAGAGAGGGACAGAGAGAGAAAGAGAGTGACAGGGAGAGAGAGAGGGACAGGGAGAGAGAGAGAGGGAGAGTGAGAGAGGGACAGGGAGAGAGAAAGAGAGGGACAGGGAGAGAGAGAGAGAGAGAGACAGAGAGAGAGTGAGGGGGAGAGGGACAGAGAGAGAGAGAGACAGAGAGAGATGGACAGGGAGAGAGAGAGGGTCAGGGAGAGAGAAAGAGGGAGCGGGAGAGAGAGAGAGGGACAGAGAGAGAGAGGGACAGGGAGAGAGAGAGAGGGACAGGGAGAGAGAGAGAGGGACAGGGAGAGAGAGAGAGGGACAGGGAGAGAGAGAGGGACAGGGAGAGACAGAGGGAGAGTGAGAGAGGAACAGGGAGAGAGAAAGAGAGGGACAGGGAGAGAGAGAGAGAGAGGGACAGAGAGAGAGTGAGAGAGGGACGGGGAGAGAGAGAGAGAGTGAGGGACAGGGAGAGAGAGAGTGAGGGACAGGGAGAGAGAGAGAGAGGGACTGGGAGAGAGTGAGGGACAGAGAGAGAGTGAGGGACAGTGAGAGAGAGAAACAGGGAGAGAGCAGAGAGGGACAGGGAGAGAGAGCGAGTGGGACTGGGAGAGAGAGAGAGGGACTGGGAGAGAGAGAGAGGGACAGAGAGAGAGAGGGACAGGGAGAGAGAGAGAGGGACAGGGAGAGAGAGAGAGGGACAGGGAGAGAGAGAGAGAGGGACAGGGAGAGAGAGAGAGAGGGACAGGGAGAGAGAGAGACAGGGAGAGAGAGAGGGACAGAGAGAGAGAGAGAGGGACAGGGAGAGAGAGAGACAGGGAGAGAGAGAGGGACAAGGAGAGAGTGAGAGAGGGACGGGGAGAGAGAGAGTGAGGGACAGGGAGAGAGAGAGAGAGGGACTGGGAGAGAGTGAGGGACAGAGAGAGAGTGAGGGACAGTGAGAGAGAGAGAGAAACAGGGAGAGAGCGAGAGAGGGACAGGGAGAGAGAGCGAGTGGGACTGGGAGAGAGAGAGAGGGACAGGGAGAGAGAGAGAGGGAAAGAGAGAGAGTAAGAGAGGGACAGGGAGAGAGAGAGGGACAGGGAGAGAGAGAGGGAGAGTGAGAGAGGGACAGGGAGAGAGAAAGAGAGGGACAGGGAGAGAGAGAGAGAGGGACAGAGAGAGAGTGAGGGGGAGAGGGACAGAGAGAGAGAGAGACAGAGAGAGAGAGGGACAGGGAGAGAGAGAGGGTCAGCGAGAGAGAAAGAGGGAGCGGGAGAGAGAGAGAGGGACAGAGAGAGAGAGGGACAGGGAGAGAGAGAGAGGGACAGGGAGAGAGAGAGAGGGACAGGGAGAGAGAGAGAGGGACAGGGAGAGAGAGAGAGAGGGGGACAGGAAAAGAGAGAGAGAGAGACAGAGAGAGAGAGGGACAGGGAGAGAGAGAGGGTCAGCGAGAGAGAAAGAGGGAGCGGGAGAGAGAGAGAGGGACAGAGAGAGAGAGGGAGCGGGAGAGGGAGAGACGGACAGGGAGAGAGAGATGGACAGGGAGAGAGAGAGGGACAGGGAGAGAGAGAGAAGGACAGGGAGAGAGAGAGAAGGACAGGGAGAGAGAGAGGTAGAGAGGGACAGAGAGAGATAGAGAGACAGAGACAGAGAGAGAGAGGGACAGGGAGAGAGAGTGAGGCACAGTGAGAGAGAGAGAGACAGGGAGAGAGAGAGGGGGGTAGAGCGACAGAGAGAGAGAGAGAGAGAGAGGGAAAGGGAGAGAGAGTGAGGGACAGGGAGAGATGGGAGAGACAGGGAGAGAGAGTGAGAGGGGTTAAGGGACAGAGAGAGAGAGAGAGAGACAGAGAGAGAGAGAGGGACAGGGAGAGAGTGAGGGACAGCGAGAGAAAGAGTGAGGGACAGAGAGAGAGAGAGAGAGTGAGGGACAGTGAGAGGGACAGGGAGAGTAAGAGGGACAGGGAGAGAGAGAGGCACAGGGAGAGAGTGAGTGGGAGAGGGAGAGAGAGAGAGAGAGACAGGGAGAGAGAGGGACAGGAATAGAGAGGGAGAGACAGGGAGAGAGAGAGAGAGACAGGGAGTGAGAGGGACAGGGAGAGAGTGAGGGACAGGGAGATAGAGAGGGATATGGAGAGAGAGAGGGACAGGAAGAGAGAGGGACAGAGAGAGAGAGGGGCAGGGAGAGAGAGAGAAAGGGAGAGGGAGAGAGAGAGAGAGGGACAGGGAGAGAGAGAGAGAGGGACAGGGAGAGAGAGAGAGAGAGAGTGAGGGACAGGGAGAGAGTGAGGGGGAGAGGGACAGAGAGAGCGAGAGAGCGACGGAGAGAGAGAGAGGGACAGGGGGAGAGAGAGAGAGAGGTAGGGACAGGGAGAGAGAGAGAGGGAGAGAGAGCGACAGGGAGAGAGAGAGGGACAGGGAGAGAGAGAGGGACAGGGTGAGAGAGACGGGGACAGGGAGAGAGGGAGGGACAGGGGGAGAGAGTGGGACAGAGAGAGAGAGAGAGAGGGACAGGGAGAGAGAGACAGGGAGAGAGAGAGGGACAAGGAGAGAGTGAGAGAGGGACTGGGAGAGAGAGAGTGAGGGACAGGGAGAGAGAGAGAGAGGGACTGGGAGAGAGTGAGGGACAGAGAGAGAGTGAGGGACAGTGAGAGAGAGAGAGAAACAGGGAGAGAGCGAGAGAGGGACAGGGAGAGAGAGCGAGTGGGACTGGGAGAGAGAGAGAGGGACAGGGACAGAGAGAGAGGGACAGAGAGAGAAAGCGAGTGACAGGGAGAGAGAGAGGGACAGGGAGAGAGAGAGAGGGAGAGTGAGAGAGGGACAGGGAGAGAGAAAGAGAGGGACAGGGAGAGAGAGAGAGAGAGACAGAGAGAGAGTGAGGGGGAGAGGGACAGAGAGAGAGAGAGACAGAGAGAGATGGACAGGGAGAGAGAGAGGGTCAGGGAGAGAGAAAGAGGGAGCGGGAGAGAGAGAGAGGGACAGAGAGAGAGGGACAGGGAGAGAGAGAGAGGGACAGGGAGAGAGAGAGAGGGACAGGGAGAGAGAGAGAGGGACAGGGAGAGAGAGAGGGACAGGGAGAGAGAGAGGGAGAGTGAGAGAGGAACAGGGAGAGAGAAAGAGAGGGACAGGGAGAGAGAGAGAGAGAGGGACAGAGAGAGAGTGAGAGAGGGACGGGGAGAGAGAGAGAGAGAGTGAGGGACAGGGAGAGAGTGAGGGACAGTGAGAGAGAGAAACAGGGAGAGAGCAGAGAGGGACAGGGAGAGAGAGCGAGTGGGACTGGGAGAGAGAGAGAGGGACTGGGAGAGAGAGAGAGGGACAGAGAGAGAGAGGGACAGGGAGAGAGAGAGAGAGGGACAGGGAGAGAGAGAGAGAGGGACAGGGAGAGAGAGAGACAGGGAGAGAGAGAGGGACAGAGAGAGAGAGAGAGGGACAGGGAGAGAGAGAGACAGGGAGAGAGAGAGGGACAAGGAGAGAGTGAGAGAGGGACGGGGAGAGAGAGAGAGAAACAGGGAGAGCGCGAGAGAGGGACAGGGAGAGAGAGCGAGTGGGACTGGGAGAGAGAGAGAGGGACAGGGAGAGAGAGAGAGGGACAGAGAGAGAAAGAGAGGGACAGGGAGAGAGAGAGGGACAGGGAGAGAGAGAGAGGGAGAGTGAGAGAGGGACAGGGAGAGAGAAAGAGAGGGACAGGGAGAGAGAGAGAGAGAGAGACAGAGAGAGAGTGAGGGGGAGAGGGACAGAGAGAGAGAGAGACAGAGAGAGATGGACAGGGAGAGAGAGAGGGTCAGGGAGAGAGAAAGAGGGAGCGGGAGAGAGAGAGAGGGACAGAGAGAGAGAGACAGGGAGAGAGAGAGAGGGACAGGGAGAGAGAGAGAGGGACAGGGAGAGAGAGAGAGGGACAGGGAGAGAGAGAGAGGGACAGGGAGAGAGAGAGGGACAGGGAGAGAGAGAGTGAGAGGGAGAGAGGAACAGGGAGAGAGAAAGAGAGGGACAGGGAGAGAGAGAGAGAGAGGGACAGAGAGAGAGTGAGAGAGGGACGGGGAGAGAGAGAGAGAGAGTGAGGGACAGGGAGAGAGAGAGAGAGGGACAGGGAGAGAGAGAGAGGGACAGAGAGAGAAAGAGAGGGACAGGGAGAGAGAGAGGGACAGGGAGAGAGAGAGACAGGGAGAGAGAGAGGGACAGAGAGAGAGAGAGAGGGACAGGGAGAGAGAGAGACAGGGAGAGAGAGAGGGACAAGGAGAGAGTGAGAGAGGGACAGGGAGAGAGAGAGTGAGGGACAGGGAGAGAGAGAGAGAGGGACTGGGAGAGAGTGAGGGACAGAGAGAGAGTGAGGGACAGAGTGAGAGAGAGAAACAGGGAGAGAGAGAGGTACAGGGAGAGAGCGAGAGAGGGACAGGGAGAGAGAGCGAGTGGGACTGGGAGAGAGAGAGAGGGACAGGGAGAGAGAGAGAGAGGGACAGGGAGAGAGAGAGAGAGGGGGACAGGGAAAGAGAGAGAGAGGGGGACAGGGAAAGAGAGAGAGAGGTACAGTGAGAGAGAGGGTCAGAGAGAGATAGAAGGACAGTGAGAGAGAGAGAGAGGGACAGAGAGACAGAGAGGGATAGGGAGAGAGAGGGACAGGGAGAGAGAGAGGGACAGGGAGAGAGAGAGTGAGGGACAGGGAGAGAGAGAGAGAGGGACTGGGAGAGAGTGAGGGACAGAGAGAGAGTGAGGGACAGAGTGAGAGAGAGAAACAGGGAGAGAGAGAGGTACAGGGAGAGAGCGAGAGAGGGACAGGGAGAGAGAGCGAGTGGGACTGGGAGAGAGAGAGAGGGACAGGGAGAGAGAGAGAGAGGGACAGGGAGAGAGAGAGAGAGGGGGACAGGGAAAGAGAGAGAGAGGGGGACAGGGAAAGAGAGACAGAGGTACAGTGAGAGAGAGGGTCAGAGAGAGAGAGAAGGACAGTGAGAGAGAGAGAGAGGGACAGAGAGACAGAGAGGGATAGGGAGAGAGAGGGACAGGGAGAGAGAGAGGGACAGGGAGAGAGAGAGAAGGACAGGGAGAGAGAGAGAAGGACAGGGAGAGAGAGAGGTAGAGAGGGACAGAGAGAGATAGAGAGACAGAGACAGAGAGAGAGAGAGGGACAGGGAGAGAGAGTGAGGCACAGTGAGAGAGAGAGAGAGACAGGGAGAGAGAGAGAGGGGTAGAGGGACAGAGAGAGAGAGGGAGAGAGACAGAGAGAGAGAGAGGGATAGGGAGAGAGAGGGACAGGGAGAGAGAGAGAGGGAGCGGGAGAGGGAGAGACGGACAGGGAGAGAGAGATGGACAGGGAGAGAGAGAGGGACAGGGAGAGAGAGAGAAGGACAGGGAGAGAGAGGGATAGAGAGGGACAGAGAGAGATAGAGAGACAGAGACAGAGAGAGAGAGGGACAGTGAGAGAGAGTGAGGCACAGTGAGAGAGAGAGAGAGACAGGGAGAGAGAGAGGGGGGTAGAGGGACACAGAGAGAGAGAGAGACAGAGAGAGAGAGGGACTGGGAGAGATGGGAGAGACAGGGAGAGAGAGTGAGAGGGGTTAAGGGACAGAGAGAGAGAGAGAGAGAGAGACAGAGAGAGAGAGGGACAGGGAGAGAGTGAGGGACAGCGAGAGAAAGAGTGAGGGACAGAGAGAGAGAGAGAGTGAGGGACAGTGAGAGAGAGGGACAGGGAGAGTAAGAGGGACAGGGAGAGTAAGAGGGACAGGGAGAGAGAGAGGGACAGGGAGAGAGTGAGTGGGAGAGGGAGAGAGAGAGAGAGACAGGGAGAGAGAGGGACAGGAATAGAGAGGGAGAGACAGGGAGAGAGAGAGACAGGGAGTGAGAGTGACAGGGAGAGAGTGAGGGACAGGGAGATGGAGAGGGATATGGAGAGAGAGAGAGGGACAGGAAGAGAGAGGGACAGAGAGAGAGAGGGGCAGGGAGAGAGAGAGAGAGGGAGAGGGAGAGAGAGAGAGAGGGACAGGGAGAGAGAGAGAGAGAGAGTGAGGGACAGGGAGAGAGTGAGGGGGAGAGGGACAGAGAGAGCGAGAGAGCGACGGAGAGAGAGAGAGGCACAGGGGAAGAGAGAGAGAGAGGTAGGGACAGGGAGAGAGAGAGAGGGAGAGAGAGCGACAGGGTGAGAGAGAGGGACAGGGAGAGAGAGAGAGAGAGGGAGAGAGAGGGACATGGAGAGAGAGAGGGACAGGGTGAGAGAGACGGGGACAGGGAGAGAGGGAGGGACAGGGGGAGAGAGAGAGAGAGAGAGAGCGAGAGGGACAGGGAGAGTGTGAGGGACAGGCAGAGAGAGAGAGGGACAGGGAGAGAGGGAGGGACAGGGAGAGAGAGTGGGACAGGGAGAGCGAGAGAGTGAGGGACAGGGAGAGAGAGAGGGACAGGGAGAGAGTGAGACGGACAGGGACAGAGTGAGGGACAGGGAGAGAGAGAGAGAGAGAGAGGGAGAGAGAGGGACAGGGAGAGAGAGAGGGACAGGGAGAGAGAGAGAGAGAGGGAGAGAGAGGGACATGGAGAGAGAGAGGGACAGGGTGAGAGAGACGGGGACAGGGAGAGAGGGAGGGACAGGGGGAGAGAGAGAGAGAGAGAGAGCGAGAGGGACAGGGAGAGTGTGAGGGACAGGGAGAGAGAGAGGGACAGGGAGAGAGTGAGTGGGAGAGGGAGAGAGAGAGAGAGACAGGGGGAGAGAGAGGGACAGGAATAGAGAGGGAGAGACAGGGAGAGAGAGAGAGAGACAGGGAGTGAGAGGGACAGGGAGAGAGTGAGGGACAGGGAGAGGGAGAGGGATATGGAGAGAGAGAGAGGGACAGGAAGAGAGAGGGACAGAGAGAGAGGGGCAGGGAGAGAGAGAGAGGGAGAGGGAGAGAGAGAGAGAGAGAGTGAGGGACAGGGAGAGAGTGAGGGGGAGAGGGACAGAGAGAGAGAGAGACACGGAGAGAGAGAGAGGGACAGGGGGAGAGAGAGAGAGGTAGGGACAGGGAGAGAGAGAGAGAGGGAGAGAGAGCGACAGGGAGAGAGAGAGGGACAGGGAGAGAGAGAGAGGGAGAGAGAGGGACATGGAGAGAGAGAGGGACAAGGAGAGAGAGAGACGGGGACAGGGAGAGAGGGAGGGACAGGGAGAGAGAGAGAGAGAGAGAGAGAGAGAGAGCGAGAGGGACAGGGAGAGTGTGAGGGACAGGCAGAGAGAGAGAGGGACAGGGAGAGAGGGAGGGACAGGGAGAGAGAGTGGGACAGGGAGAGCGAGGGAGTGAGGGACAGGGAGAGAGAGAGGGACAAGGAGAGAGTGAGAGAGGGACAGGGAGAGAGAGAGTGAGGGACAGGGAGAGAGAGAGAGAGGGACTGGGAGAGAGTGAGGGACAGAGAGAGAGTGAGGGACAGAGTGAGAGAGAGAAACAGGGAGAGAGAGAGGTACAGGGAGAGAGCGAGAGAGGGACAGGGAGAGAGAGCGAGTGGGACTGGGAGAGAGAGAGAGGGACAGGGAGAGAGAGAGAGAGGGACAGGGAG
>NC_092769.1:39919421-39974421 GCF_047496795.1 Chiloscyllium punctatum | reverse complement strand
GGACAGGGAGAGAGAGAGAGGGACAGGGAGAGAGAGAGAGGGACAGGGAGAGAGAGAGAGGGACAGGGAGAGAGAGAGAGGGACAGGGAGAGAGAGAGAGGGACAGGGAGAGAGAGAGAGGGACAGGGAGAGAGAGAGAGGGACAGGGAGAGAGAGAGAGAGGGACAGGGAGAGAGAGAGGGACAGAGAGAGAGAGAGAGGGACAGGGAGAGAGAGAGACAGGGAGAGAGAGAGGGACAAGGAGAGAGTGAGAGAGGGACGGGGAGAGAGAGAGTGAGGGACAGGGAGAGAGAGAGAGATGGACTGGGAGAGAGTGAGGGACAGAGAGAGAGTGAGGGACAGTGAGAGAGAGAGAGAAACAGGGAGAGAGAGAGAGGGACAGGGAGAGAGAGAGGGACAGGGAGAGAGAGAGAGAGTGAGAGAGGAACAGGGAGAGAGAAAGAGAGGGACAGGGAGAGAGAGAGAGAGAGGGACAGAGAGAGAGTGAGAGAGGGACGGGGAGAGAGAGAGAGAGAGTGAGGGACAGGGAGAGAGAGAGAGAGGGACTGGGAGAGAGTGAGGGACAGAGAGAGAGTGAGGGACAGTGAGAGAGAGAAACAGGGAGAGAGCAGAGAGGGACAGGGAGAGAGAGCGAGTGGGACTGGCAGAGAGAGAGAGGGACTGGGAGAGAGAGAGAGGGACAGAGAGAGAGAGGGACAGGGAGAGAGAGAGAGGGACAGGGAGAGAGAGAGAGGGACAGGGAGAGAGAGAGAGAGGGACAGGGAGAGAGAGAGAGAGGGACAGGGAGAGAGAGAGACAGGGAGAGAGAGAGGGACAGAGAGAGAGAGAGGGACAGGGAGAGAGAGAGACAGGGAGAGAGAGAGGGACAAGGAGAGAGTGAGAGAGGGACGGGGAGAGAGAGAGTGAGGGACAGGGAGAGAGAGAGAGAGGGACTGGGAGAGAGTGAGGGACAGAGAGAGAGTGAGGGACAGTGAGAGAGAGAGAGAAACAGGGAGAGAGCGAGAGAGGGACAGGGAGAGAGAGCGAGTGGGACTGGGAGAGAGAGAGAGGGACAGGGAGAGAGAGAGAGGGACAGAGAGAGAGGAAGAGAGGGACAGGGAGAGAGAGAGGGACAGGGAGAGAGAGAGGGAGAGTGAGAGAGGGACAGGGAGAGAGAAAGAGAGGGACAGGGAGAGAGAGAGAGAGGGACAGAGAGAGAGTGAGGGGGAGAGGGACAGAGAGAGAGAGAGACAGAGAGAGAGAGGGACAGGGAGAGAGAGAGGGTCAGGGAGAGAGAAAGAGGGAGCGGGAGAGAGAGAGAGGGACAGAGAGAGAGAGGGACAGGGAGAGAGAGAGAGGGACAGGGAGAGAGAGAGAGGGACAGGGAGAGAGAGAGAGGGGCAAGGAGAGAGAGAGAGGGACAGGGAGAGAGAGAGAGGGGGACAGGGAAAGAGAGAGAGAGGGGGACAGGGAAAGAGAGAGAGAGGTACAGTGAGAGAGAGAGAGAGGGACAGAGAGACAGAGAGGGATAGGGAGAGAGAGGGACAGGGAGAGAGAGAGGGACAGGGAGAGAGAGAGAAGGACAGGGAGAGAGAGAGGTAGAGAGCGACAGAGAGAGATAGAGAGACAGAGACAGAGAGAGAGAGGGACAGGGAGAGAGAGTGAGGCACAGTGAGAGAGAGAGAGACAGGGAGAGAGAGAGGGGGGTAGAGGGACAGAGAGAGAGAGAGAGAGACAGAGAGAGAGAGAGGGATAGGGAGAGAGAGGGACAGGGAGAGAGAGAGAGGGAGCGGGAGAGGGAGAGACGGACAGGGAAAGAGAGATGGACAGGGAGAGAGAGAGGGACAGGGAGAGAGAGAGAAGGACAGGGAGAGAGAGAGAAGGACAGGGAGAGAGAGAGGTAGAGAGGGACAGAGAGAGATAGAGAGACAGAGACAGAGAGAGAGAGGGACAGGGAGAGAGAGTGAGGCACAGTGAGAGAGAGAGAGACAGGGAGAGAGAGAGGGGTGTAGAGCGACAGAGAGAGAGAGAGAGAGAGAGAGAGGGAAAGGGAGAGAGAGTGAGGGACAGGGAGAGATGGGAGAGACAGGGAGAGAGAGTGAGAGGGGTTAAGGGACAGAGAGAGAGAGAGAGAGACAGAGAGAGAGAGAGGGACAGGGAGAGAGTGAGGGACAGCGAGAGAAAGAGTGAGGGACAGAGAGAGAGTGAGAGTGAGGGACAGTGAGAGGGACAGGGAGAGTAAGAGGGACAGGGAGAGAGAGAGGGACAGGGAGAGAGTGAGTGGGAGAGGGAGAGAGAGAGAGAGAGACAGGGAGAGAGAGGGACAGGAATAGAGAGGGAGAGACAGGGAGAGAGAGAGAGAGACAGGGAGTGAGAGGGACAGGGAGAGAGTGAGGGACAGGGAGATAGAGAGGGATATGGAGAGAGAGAGGGACAGGAAGAGAGAGGGACAGAGAGAGAGAGGGGCAGGGAGAGAGAGAGAGAGGGAGAGGGAGAGAGAGAGAGAGGGACAGGGAGAGAGAGAGAGAGGGACAGGGAGAGAGAGAGAGAGAGAGAGAGGGACAGGGAGAGAGTGAGGGGGAGAGGGACAGAGAGAGCGAGAGTGCGACGGAGAGAGAGAGAGGGACAGGGGGAGAGAGAGAGAGAGGTAGGGACAGGGAGAGAGAGAGAGGGAGAGAGAGCGACAGGGAGAGAGAGAGGGACAGGGAGAGAGAGAGGGACAGGCTGAGAGAGACGGGGACAGGGAGAGAGGGAGGGACAGGGGGAGAGAGAGAGAGAGAGAGAGAGAGCGAGAGGGACAGGGAGAGTGTGAGGGACAGGCAGAGAGAGAGAGGGACAGGGAGAGAGGGAGGGACAGGGAGAGAGAGTGGGACAGGGAGAGCGAGAGAGTGAGGGACAGGGAGAGAGAGAGGGACAGGGAGAGAGTGAGACGGACAGGGACAGAGTGAGGGACAGGGAGAGAGAGAGAGAGAGAGGGGGAGAGAGAGGGACAGGGAGAGAGAGAGAGAGAGAGAGGGAGAGAGAGGGACATGGAGAGAGAGAGGGACAGGGAGAGAGAGAGGGACAGGGAGAGAGAGAGAGGGACAGGAAGAGAGAGGGACAGAGAGAGAGAGGGACAGGGAGAGAGAGAGAGAGGGACAGGGACAGAGCGAGGGGGAGAGGGACAGAGAGAGAGAGAGAGACACGGAGAGAGAGACACAGGGAGTGAGAGGGACAGGGAGAGAGTGAGGGACAGGGAGAGGGAGAGGGATATGGAGAGAGAGAGAGGGACAGGAAGAGAGAGGGACAGAGAGAGAGAGAGAGAGGGACAGGGAGAGCGAGAGAGAGAGGGACAGGGAGAGAGTGAGGGGCAGAGGGACAGAGGGAGAGAGACACGGAGAGAGAGAGACGGACAGGGGGAGAGAGAGAGAGGTAGGGACAGGGAGAGAGAGAGAGAGGGAGAGAGAGCGACAGGGAGAGAGAGAGGGACAGGGAGAGAGAGAGAGGGAGAGAGAGGGACATGGAGAGAGAGAGGGACGGGGAGAGAGAGAGAGAGAGAGAGAGAGAGCGAGAGGGACAGGGAGAGAGTGAGGGACAGGCAGAGAGAGAGAGAGGGACAGGGAGAGAGGGAGGGACAGGGAGAGAGAGTGGGACAGGGAGAGCGAGAGAGTGAGGGACAGGGAGAGAGAGAGGGACAGGGAGAGAGTGAGACGGACAGGGCCAGAGTGAGGGACAGGGAGAGAGAGAGAGAGAGGGAGAGAGTGGGACAGTGAGGGAGAGAGGGACAGGGAGAGAGAGACAGGGACAGGGAGAGAGGGAGGGACAGGGAGAGAGAGAGAGAGAGAGAGAGAAAGTGAGGGACAGGGAGATAGAGAGGGACAGGGAGAGGGAGAGTGACAGAGCGAGAGAGAGACAGGGAGAGGGAGAGGGACAGGGAGAGAGAGAGAGAGAGAGAGAGAGAGGCAGAGAGAGAGAGAGTCAGGGAGGGAGAGAGGGTCAGAGAGAGATAGAGTGAGGGACAGGGAGAGAGAGAGGGACAGGGAGAGAGAGAGGGTCAGGGAGAGAGAGAGGGACAGGGAGAGTGGGTCAGGGAGACAGGGAGAGACAGGGAGAGAGTGAGGGACAGAGAGAGAGAGAGGGAGAGGGAGAGAGAGAGGGACAGGGAGAGAGAGAGAGAGTGAGAGAGGGAGAGAGAGAGAGAGAGGGGACAGGGAGAGAGAGAAGGATAGGGAGAGAGAGAGGGACAGGGAGAGAGACAGAGACAGGGAGAGAGAGAGAGGGACATGGAGAGAGAGAGAGGGACAGGGAGAGAGGGAGGGGCAGAGAGAGAGAGAGAGAGAGAGGGACAGGGAGAGAGAGAGGGACAGGGAGCGAGAGTGGGACAGAGAGAGAGAGAGAGTGACAGGGAGAGAGAGACACACAGAGAGAGGGACAGGGAGAGAGAGAGGGACAGAGAGAGAGAGGGACAGGGAGAGAGAGGGACAGGGAGAGAGAGAGGGACAGGGAGAGAGAAAGACAGGGAGAGAGAGAGGTACAAGGAGAGAGTGAGAGAGGGACAGGGAGAGAGAGAGAGAGGGACTGGGAGAGAGTGAGGGACAGAGAGAGAGTGAGGGACAGAGAGAGAGAGAGAGAGAAACAGGGAGAGAGATAGGTACAGGGAGAGAGCGAGAGAGGGACAAGGAGAGAGAGCGAGTGGGACTGGGAGAGAGAGAGAGGGACAGGGAGAGAGAGAGGGACAGAGAGAGAGAAAGAGAGGGACAGGGAGAGAGAGAGGGACAGGGAGAGAGAGAGAGGGACAGGGAGAGAGAATAAGAGGGACAGGGAGAGAGAGAGAGAGGGACAGGGAGAGAGAGAGAGAGGGACAGAGAGAGAGTGAGGGGGAGAGGGACAGAGAGAGAGAGAGGGAGAGACAGAGAGAGAGACGGACAGGGAGAGAGAGAGGGTCAGGGAGAGAGAGAGAGCGAGCGGGAGAGAGAGAGGGACAGGGAGAGAGATAGAGGGACAGGGAGAGAGAGAGAGAGGGACAGGGAGAGAGAGAGACAGGGAGAGAGAGAGGGACAGAGAGAGAGAGAGAGGGACAGGGAGAGAGAGAGACAGGGAGAGAGAGAGGGACAAGGAGAGAGTGAGAGAGGGACGGGGAGAGAGAGAGTAGAGTGAGGGACAGGGAGAGAGAGAGAGAGGGACTGGGAGAGAGTGAGGGACAGAGAGAGAGTGAGGGACAGTGAGAGAGAGAAACAGGGAGAGAGCGAGAGAGGGACAGGGAGAGAGAGCGAGTGGGACTGGGAGAGAGAGAGAGGGACAGGGAGAGAGAGAGAGGGACAGAGAGAGAGAGGGACAGGGAGAGAGAGAGAGGGACAGGGAGAGAGAGAGAGAGAGGGACAGGGAGAGAGAGAGACAGGGAGAGAGAGAGGGACAGAGAGAGAGAGAGAGAGGGACAGGGAGAGAGAGACAGGGAGAGAGAGAGGGACAAGGAGAAAGTGAGAGAGGGACGGGGAGAGAGAGAGTGAGGGACAGGGAGAGAGAGAGAGAGGGACTGGGAGAGAGTGACGGACAGAGAGAGAGTGAGGGACAGTGTTGAGAGAGAGAGAAACAGGGAGAGAGCGAGAGAGGGACAGGGAGAGAGAGCGAGTGGGACTGGGAGAGAGAGAGAGGGACAGGGAGAGAGAGAGAGGGACAGAGAGAGAAAGAGAGGGACAGGGAGAGAGAGAGGGACAGGGAGAGAGAGAGAGGGAGAGTGAGAGAGGGACAGAGAGAGAGAGAGACAGAGAGAGATGGACAGGGAGAGAGAGAGGGTCAGGGAGAGAGAAAGAGGGAGCGGGAGAGAGAGAGAGGGACAGGGAGAGAGAGAGAGGGACAGGGAGAGAGAGAGAGGGACAGGGAGAGAGAGAGAGGGACAGGGAGAGAGAGAGGGAGAGTGAGAGAGGAACAGGGAGAGAGAAAGAGAGGGACAGGGAGAGAGAGAGAGAGAGAGGGACAGAGAGAGAGTGAGAGAGGGACGGGGAGAGAGAGAGAGAGAGTGAGGGACAGGGAGAGAGAGAGAGAGGGACTGGGAGAGAGAGAGAGGGACAGGGAGAGAGAGAGAGGGACAGAGAGAGAAAGAGAGGGACAGGGAGAGAGAGAGACAGGGAGAGAGAGAGGGACAGAGAGAGAGAGAGGGACAGGGAGAGAGAGAGGGACAGGGAGAGAGAGAGACAGGGAGAGAGAGAGGGACAAGGAGAGAGTGAGAGAGGGACAGGGAGAGAGAGAGTGAGGGACAGGGAGAGAGAGAGAGAGGGACAGGGAGAGAGAGAGAGAGGGACAGGGAGAGAGTGAGGGACAGAGTGAGAGAGAGAAACAGGGAGAGAGAGAGGTACAGGGAGAGAGCGAGAGAGGGACAGGGAGAGAGAGCGAGTGGGACTGGGAGAGAGAGAGAGAGGGGGACAGGGAAAGAGAGAGAGAGGGGGACAGGGAAAGAGAGAGAGAGGTACAGTGAGAGAGAGGGTCAGAGAGAGAGAGAAGGACAGTGAGAGAGAGAGAGAGGGACAGAGAGACAGAGAGGGATTGGGAGAGAGAGGGACAGGGAGAGAGAGAGGGACAGGGAGAGAGAGAGAAGGACAGGGAGAGAGAGAGGTAGAGAGGGACAGAGAGAGATAGAGAGACAGAGACAGAGAGAGAGAGGGACAGGGAGAGAGAGTGAGGCACAGTGAGAGAGAGAGAGACAGGGAGAGAGAGAGGGGGGTAGAGGGACAGAGAGAGAGAGGGAGAGAGACAGAGAGAGAGAGAGGGATAGGGAGAGAGAGGGACAGGGAGAGAGAGAGAGGGAGCGGGAGAGGGAGAGACGGACAGGGAGAGAGAGATGGACAGGGAGAGAGAGAGGGACAGGGAGAGAGAGAGAAGGACAGGGAGAGAGAGGGATAGAGAGGGACAGAGAGAGATAGAGAGACAGAGACAGAGAGAGAGAGGGACAGGGAGAGAGAGTGAGGCACAGTGAGAGAGAGAGAGAGACAGGGAGAGAGAGAGGGGGGTAGAGGGACACAGAGAGAGAGAGAGAGACAGAGAGAGAGAGGGACTGGGAGAGATGGGAGAGACAGGGAGAGAGAGTGAGAGGGGTTAAGGGACAGAGAGAGAGAGAGAGAGACAGAGAGAGAGAGGGACAGGGAGAGAGTGAGGGACAGCGAGAGAAAGAGTGAGGGACAGAGAGAGAGAGAGAGTGAGGGACAGTGAGAGAGAGGGACAGGGAGAGTAAGAGGGACAGGGAGAGAGAGAGGGACAGGGAGAGAGTGAGTGGGAGAGGGAGAGAGAGAGAGAGACAGGGAGAGAGAGGGACAGGAATAGAGAGGGAGAGACAGGGAGAGAGAGAGACAGGGAGTGAGAGTGACAGGGAGAGAGTGAGGGACAGGGAGATGGAGAGGGATATGGAGAGAGAGAGAGGGACAGGAAGAGAGAGGGACAGAGAGAGAGAGGGGCAGGGAGAGAGAGAGAGAGGGAGAGGGAGAGAGAGAGAGAGGGACAGGGAGAGAGAGAGAGAGGGACAGGGAGAGAGAGAGAGAGAGAGTGAGGGACAGGGAGAGAGTGAGGGGGAGAGGGACAGAGAGAGCGAGAGAGCGACGGAGAGAGAGAGAGGGACAGGGGGAGAGAGAGAGAGAGGTAGGGACAGGGAGAGAGAGAGAGGGAGAGAGAGCGACAGGGTGAGAGAGAGGGACAGGGAGAGAGAGAGAGAGGGAGAGAGAGGGACATGGAGAGAGAGAGGGACAGGGTGAGAGAGACGGGGACAGGGAGAGTGGGAGGGACAGGGGGAGAGAGAGAGAGAGAGAGAGAGCGAGAGGGACAGGGAGAGTGTGAGGGACAGGCAGAGAGAGAGAGGGACAGGGAGAGAGGGAGGGACAGGGAGAGAGAGTGGGACAGGGAGAGCGAGAGAGTGAGGGACAGGGAGAGAGAGAGGGACAGGGAGAGAGTGAGACGGACAGGGACAGAGTGAGGGACAGGGAGAGAGAGAGAGAGAGAGGGGGAGAGAGAGGGACAGTGAGAGAGAGAGAGGGACAGGGAGAGAGAGTGAGAGGGAGAGAGAGGGACATGGAGAGAGAGAGGGACAGGGAGAGAGAGAGGGACAGGGAGAGAGAGAGAGGGACAGGAAGAGAGAGGGACAGAGAGAGAGAGGGACAGGGAGAGAGAGAGAGAGGGACAGGGAGAGAGAGAGAGAGAGGGACAGGGAGAGAGAGAGGGGGAGAGGGACAGAGAGAGAGAGAGAGACACGGAGAGAGAGAGAGACAGGGAGTGAGAGGGACAGGGAGAGAGTGAGGGACAGGGAGAGGGAGAGGGATATGGAGAGAGAGAGAGGGACAGGAAGAGAGAGGGACAGAGAGAGAGGGGGACAGGGAGAGAGAGAGAGAGGGACAGGGAGAGTGAGAGAGAGGGACAGGGAGAGAGTGAGGGGGAGAGGGACAGAGAGAGAGAGGGACAGGGAGAGAGAGAGTGGGACAGGGAGAGAGAGAGAGGGGGACAGGGAAAGAGAGAGAGAGGGGGACAGGGAAAGAGGGAGAGAGGTACAGTGAGAGAGAGGGTCAGAGAGAGAGAGAAGGACAGTGAGAGAGAGAGAGAGGGACAGAGAGACAGAGAGGGATAGGGAGAGAGAGGGACAGGGAGAGAGAGAGGGACAGGGAGAGAGAGAGAAGGACAGGGAGAGAGAGAGGTAGAGAGGGACAGAGAGAGATAGAGAGACAGAGACAGAGAGAGAGAGGGACAGGGAGAGAGAGTGAGGCACAGTGAGAGAGAGAGAGACAGGGAGAGAGAGAGGGGGGTAGAGGGACAGAGAGAGAGAGAGAGACAGAGAGAGAGAGAGGGATAGGGAGAGAGAGGGACAGGGAGAGAGAGAGAGGGAGCGGGAGAGGGAGAGACGGACAGGGAGAGAGAGATGGACAGGGAGAGAGAGAGGGACAGGGAGAGAGAGAGAAGGACAGGGAGAGAGAGAGAAGGACAGGGAGAGAGAGAGGTAGAGAGGGACAGAGAGAGATAGAGAGACAGAGACAGAGAGAGAGAGGGACAGGGAGAGAGAGTGAGGCACAGTGAGAGAGAGAGAGACAGGGAGAGAGAGAGGGGGGTAGAGGGACAGAGAGAGAGAGAGAGAGAGACAGAGAGAGAGGGAAAGGGAGAGAGAGTGAGGGACAGGGAGAGATGGGAGAGACAGGGAGAGAGAGTGAGAGGGGTTAAGGGACAGAGAGAGAGAGAGAGAGACAGAGAGAGAGAGAGGGACAGGGAGAGAGTGAGGGACAGCGAGAGAAAGAGTGAGGGACAGAGAGAGAGTGAGAGTGAGGGACAGTGAGAGGGACAGGGAGAGTAAGAGGGACAGGGAGAGAGAGAGGGACAGGGAGAGAGTGAGTGGGAGAGGGAGAGAGAGAGAGAGAGACAGGGAGAGAGAGGGACAGGAATAGAGAGGGAGAGACAGGGAGAGAGAGAGAGAGACAGGGAGTGAGAGGGACAGGGAGAGAGTGAGGGACAGGGAGATAGAGAGGGATATGGAGAGAGAGAGGGACAGGAAGAGAGAGGGACAGAGAGAGAGAGGGGCAGGGAGAGAGAGAGAGAGGGAGAGGGAGAGAGAGAGAGAGGGACAGGGAGAGAGAGAGAGAGGGACAGGGAGAGAGAGAGAGAGAGAGAGAGGGACAGGGAGAGAGTGAGGGGGAGAGGGACAGAGAGAGCGAGAGTGCGACGGAGAGAGAGAGAGGGACAGGGGGAGAGAGAGAGAGAGGTAGGGACAGGGAGAGAGAGAGAGGGAGAGAGAGCGACAGGGAGAGAGAGAGGGACAGGGAGAGAGAGAGGGACAGGCTGAGAGAGACGGGGACAGGGAGAGAGGGAGGGACAGGGGGAGAGAGAGAGAGAGAGAGAGAGAGCGAGAGGGACAGGGAGAGTGTGAGGGACAGGCAGAGAGAGAGAGGGACAGGGAGAGAGGGAGGGACAGGGAGAGAGAGTGGGACAGGGAGAGCGAGAGAGTGAGGGACAGGGAGAGAGAGAGGGACAGGGAGAGAGTGAGACGGACAGGGACAGAGTGAGGGACAGGGAGAGAGAGAGAGAGAGAGGGGGAGAGAGAGGGACAGGGAGAGAGAGAGAGAGAGAGAGGGAGACAGAGGGACATGGAGAGAGAGAGGGACAGGGAGAGAGAGAGGGACAGGGAGAGAGAGAGAGGGACAGGAAGAGAGAGGGACAGAGAGAGAGAGGGACAGGGAGAGAGAGAGAGAGGGACAGGGACAGAGCGAGGGGGAGAGGGACAGAGAGAGAGAGAGAGACACGGAGAGAGAGACACAGGGAGTGAGAGGGACAGGGAGAGAGTGAGGGACAGGGAGAGGGAGAGGGATATGGAGAGAGAGAGAGGGACAGGAAGAGAGAGGGACAGAGAGAGAGAGAGAGAGGGACAGGGAGAGCGAGAGAGAGAGGGACAGGGAGAGAGTGAGGGGGAGAGGGACAGAGGGAGAGAGACACGGAGAGAGAGAGACGGACAGGGGGAGAGAGAGAGAGGTAGGGACAGGGAGAGAGAGAGAGGGAGAGAGAGCGACAGGGAGAGAGAGAGGGACAGGGAGAGAGAGAGAGGGAGAGAGAGGGACATGGAGAGAGAGAGGGACGGGGAGAGAGAGAGAGAGAGAGAGAGAGAGCGAGAGGGACAGGGAGAGAGTGAGGGACAGGCAGAGAGAGAGAGAGGGACAGGGAGAGAGGGAGGGACAGGGAGAGAGAGTGGGACAGGGAGAGCGAGAGAGTGAGGGACAGGGAGAGAGAGAGGGACAGGGAGAGAGTGAGACGGACAGGGCCAGAGTGAGGGACAGGGAGAGAGAGAGAGAGAGGGAGAGAGTGGGACAGTGAGGGAGAGAGGGACAGGGAGAGAGAGACAGGGACAGGGAGAGAGGGAGGGACAGGGAGAGAGAGAGAGAGAGAGAGAGAAAGTGAGGGACAGGGAGATAGAGAGGGACAGGGAGAGGGAGAGTGACAGAGCGAGAGAGAGACAGGGAGAGGGAGAGGGACAGGGAGAGAGAGAGAGAGAGAGAGAGAGAGGCAGAGAGAGAGAGAGTCAGGGAGGGAGAGAGGGTCAGAGAGAGATAGAGTGAGGGACAGGGAGAGAGAGAGGGACAGGGAGAGAGAGAGGGTCAGGGAGAGAGAGAGGGACAGGGAGAGTGGGTCAGGGAGACAGGGAGAGACAGGGAGAGAGTGAGGGACAGAGAGAGAGAGAGGGAGAGGGAGAGAGAGAGGGACAGGGAGAGAGAGAGAGAGTGAGAGAGGGAGAGAGAGAGAGAGAGGGGACAGGGAGAGAGAGAAGGATAGGGAGAGAGAGAGGGACAGGGAGAGAGACAGAGACAGGGAGAGAGAGAGAGGGACATGGAGAGAGAGAGAGGGACAGGGAGAGAGGGAGGGGCAGAGAGAGAGAGAGAGAGAGGGACAGGGAGAGAGAGAGGGACAGGGAGCGAGAGTGGGACAGAGAGAGAGAGAGAGTGACAGGGAGAGAGAGACACACAGAGAGAGGGACAGGGAGAGAGAGAGGGACAGAGAGAGAGAGGGACAGGGAGAGAGAGGGACAGGGAGAGAGAGAGGGACAGGGAGAGAGAAAGACAGGGAGAGAGAGAGGTACAAGGAGAGAGTGAGAGAGGGACAGGGAGAGAGAGAGAGAGGGACTGGGAGAGAGTGAGGGACAGAGAGAGAGTGAGGGACAGAGAGAGAGAGAGAGAGAAACAGGGAGAGAGATAGGTACAGGGAGAGAGCGAGAGAGGGACAAGGAGAGAGAGCGAGTGGGACTGGGAGAGAGAGAGAGGGACAGGGAGAGAGAGAGGGACAGAGAGAGAGAAAGAGAGGGACAGGGAGAGAGAGAGGGACAGGGAGAGAGAGAGAGGGACAGGGAGAGAGAATAAGAGGGACAGGGAGAGAGAGAGAGAGGGACAGGGAGAGAGAGAGAGAGGGACAGAGAGAGAGTGAGGGGGAGAGGGACAGAGAGAGAGAGAGGGAGAGACAGAGAGAGAGACGGACAGGGAGAGAGAGAGGGTCAGGGAGAGAGAGAGAGCGAGCGGGAGAGAGAGAGGGACAGGGAGAGAGATAGAGGGACAGGGAGAGAGAGAGAGAGGGACAGGGAGAGAGAGAGACAGGGAGAGAGAGAGGGACAGAGAGAGAGAGAGAGGGACAGGGAGAGAGAGAGACAGGGAGAGAGAGAGGGACAAGGAGAGAGTGAGAGAGGGACGGGGAGAGAGAGAGTAGAGTGAGGGACAGGGAGAGAGAGAGAGAGGGACTGGGAGAGAGTGAGGGACAGAGAGAGAGTGAGGGACAGTGAGAGAGAGAAACAGGGAGAGAGCGAGAGAGGGACAGGGAGAGAGAGCGAGTGGGACTGGGAGAGAGAGAGAGGGACAGGGAGAGAGAGAGAGGGACAGAGAGAGAGAGGGACAGGGAGAGAGAGAGAGGGACAGGGAGAGAGAGAGAGAGGGACAGGGAGAGAGAGAGACAGGGAGAGAGAGAGGGACAGAGAGAGAGAGAGAGAGGGACAGGGAGAGAGAGACAGGGAGAGAGAGAGGGACAAGGAGAAAGTGAGAGAGGGACGGGGAGAGAGAGAGTGAGGGACAGGGAGAGAGAGAGAGAGGGACTGGGAGAGAGTGACGGACAGAGAGAGAGTGAGGGACAGTGTTGAGAGAGAGAGAAACAGGGAGAGAGCGAGAGAGGGACAGGGAGAGAGAGCGAGTGGGACTGGGAGAGAGAGAGAGGGACAGGGAGAGAGAGAGAGGGACAGAGAGAGAAAGAGAGGGACAGGGAGAGAGAGAGGGACAGGGAGAGAGAGAGAGGGAGAGTGAGAGAGGGACAGAGAGAGAGAGAGACAGAGAGAGATGGACAGGGAGAGAGAGAGGGTCAGGGAGAGAGAAAGAGGGAGCGGGAGAGAGAGAGAGGGAGCGGGAGAGAGAGAGAGGGACAGGGAGAGAGAGAGAGGGACAGGGAGAGAGAGAGAGGGACAGGGAGAGAGAGAGGGAGAGTGAGAGAGGAACAGGGAGAGAGAAAGAGAGGGACAGGGAGAGAGAGAGAGAGAGAGGGACAGAGAGAGAGTGAGAGAGGGACGGGGAGAGAGAGAGAGAGAGTGAGGGACAGGGAGAGAGAGAGAGAG
The DNA here is from genome assembly GCF_047496795.1 of Chiloscyllium punctatum. NCBI lineage: Eukaryota > Metazoa > Chordata > Chondrichthyes > Orectolobiformes > Hemiscylliidae > Chiloscyllium > Chiloscyllium punctatum. Next base: position 39,961,373 of record NC_092769.1, on the reverse strand, counting down.
GGACTGGGAGAGAGAGAGAGGGACAGGGAGAGAGAGAGAGGGACAGAGAGAGAAAGAGAGGGACAGGGAGAGAGAGAGACAGGGAGAGAGAGAGGGACAGAGAGAGAGAGAGGGACAGGGAGAGAGAGAGACAGGGAGAGAGAGAGGGACAAGGAGAGAGTGAGAGAGGGACAGGGAGAGAGAGAGTGAGGGACAGGGAGAGAGAGAGAGAGGGACAGGGAGAGAGAGAGAGAGGGACAGGGAGAGAGTGAGGGACAGAGTGAGAGAGAGAAACAGGGAGAGAGAGAGGTACAGGGAGAGAGCGAGAGAGGGACAGGGAGAGAGAGCGAGTGGGACTGGGAGAGAGAGAGAGAGGGGGACAGGGAAAGAGAGAGAGAGGGGGACAGGGAAAGAGAGAGAGAGGTACAGTGAGAGAGAGGGTCAGAGAGAGAGAGAGAAGGACAGTGAGAGAGAGAGAGAGGGACAGAGAGACAGAGAGGGATTGGGAGAGAGAGGGACAGGGAGAGAGAGAGGGACAGGGAGAGAGAGAGAAGGACAGGGAGAGAGAGAGGTAGAGAGGGACAGAGAGAGATAGAGAGACAGAGACAGAGAGAGAGAGGGACAGGGAGAGAGAGTGAGGCACAGTGAGAGAGAGAGAGACAGGGAGAGAGAGAGGGGGGTAGAGGGACAGAGAGAGAGAGGGAGAGAGACAGAGAGAGAGAGAGGGATAGGGAGAGAGAGGGACAGGGAGAGAGAGAGAGGGAGCGGGAGAGGGAGAGACGGACAGGGAGAGAGAGATGGACAGGGAGAGAGAGAGGGACAGGGAGAGAGAGAGAAGGACAGGGAGAGAGAGGGATAGAGAGGGACAGAGAGAGATAGAGAGACAGAGACAGAGAGAGAGAGGGACAGGGAGAGAGAGTGAGGCACAGTGAGAGAGAGAGAGAGACAGGGAGAGAGAGAGGGGGGTAGAGGGACACAGAGAGAGAGAGAGAGACAGAGAGAGAGAGGGACTGGGAGAGATGGGAGAGACAGGGAGAGAGAGTGAGAGGGGTTAAGGGACAGAGAGAGAGAGAGAGAGACAGAGAGAGAGAGGGACAGGGAGAGAGTGAGGGACAGCGAGAGAAAGAGTGAGGGACAGAGAGAGAGAGAGAGTGAGGGACAGTGAGAGAGAGGGACAGGGAGAGTAAGAGGGACAGGGAGAGAGAGAGGGACAGGGAGAGAGTGAGTGGGAGAGGGAGAGAGAGAGAGAGACAGGGAGAGAGAGGGACAGGAATAGAGAGGGAGAGACAGGGAGAGAGAGAGACAGGGAGTGAGAGTGACAGGGAGAGAGTGAGGGACAGGGAGATGGAGAGGGATATGGAGAGAGAGAGAGGGACAGGAAGAGAGAGGGACAGAGAGAGAGAGGGGCAGGGAGAGAGAGAGAGAGGGAGAGGGAGAGAGAGAGAGAGGGACAGGGAGAGAGAGAGAGAGGGACAGGGAGAGAGAGAGAGAGAGAGTGAGGGACAGGGAGAGAGTGAGGGGGAGAGGGACAGAGAGAGCGAGAGAGCGACGGAGAGAGAGAGAGGGACAGGGGGAGAGAGAGAGAGAGGTAGGGACAGGGAGAGAGAGAGAGGGAGAGAGAGCGACAGGGTGAGAGAGAGGGACAGGGAGAGAGAGAGAGAGGGAGAGAGAGGGACATGGAGAGAGAGAGGGACAGGGTGAGAGAGACGGGGACAGGGAGAGTGGGAGGGACAGGGGGAGAGAGAGAGAGAGAGAGAGAGAGAGAGAGAGAGAGAGAGAGAGCGAGAGGGACAGGGAGAGTGTGAGGGACAGGCAGAGAGAGAGAGGGACAGGGAGAGAGGGAGGGACAGGGAGAGAGAGTGGGACAGGGAGAGCGAGAGAGTGAGGGACAGGGAGAGAGAGAGGGACAGGGAGAGAGTGAGACGGACAGGGACAGAGTGAGGGACAGGGAGAGAGAGAGAGAGAGAGAGGGGGAGAGAGAGGGACAGTGAGAGAGAGAGAGGGACAGGGAGAGAGAGTGAGAGGGAGAGAGAGGGACATGGAGAGAGAGAGGGACAGGGAGAGAGAGAGGGACAGGGAGAGAGAGAGAGGGACAGGAAGAGAGAGGGACAGAGAGAGAGAGGGACAGGGAGAGAGAGAGAGAGGGACAGGGAGAGAGAGAGAGAGAGGGACAGGGAGAGAGAGAGGGGGAGAGGGACAGAGAGAGAGAGAGAGACACGGAGAGAGAGAGAGACAGGGAGTGAGAGGGACAGGGAGAGAGTGAGGGACAGGGAGAGGGAGAGGGATATGGAGAGAGAGAGAGGGACAGGAAGAGAGAGGGACAGAGAGAGAGGGGGACAGGGGAGAGAGAGAGAGAGGGACAGGGAGAGTGAGAGAGAGGGACAGGGAGAGAGTGAGGGGGAGAGGGACAGAGAGAGAGAGGGACAGGGAGAGAGAGAGTGGGACAGGGAGAGAGAGAGAGGGGGACAGGGAAAGAGAGAGAGAGGGGGACAGGGAAAGAGGGAGAGAGGTACAGTGAGAGAGAGGGTCAGAGAGAGAGAGAAGGACAGTGAGAGAGAGAGAGAGGGACAGAGAGACAGAGAGGGATAGGGAGAGAGAGGGACAGGGAGAGAGAGAGGGACAGGGAGAGAGAGAGAAGGACAGGGAGAGAGAGAGGTAGAGAGGGACAGAGAGAGATAGAGAGACAGATACAGAGAGAGAGAGGGACAGGGAGAGAGAGTGAGGCACAGTGAGAGAGAGAGAGACAGGGAGAGAGAGAGGGGGGTAGAGGGACAGAGAGAGAGAGAGAGACAGAGAGAGAGAGAGGGATAGGGAGAGAGAGGGACAGGGAGAGAGAGAGAGGGAGCGGGAGAGGGAGAGACGGACAGGGAGAGAGAGATGGACAGGGAGAGAGAGAGGGACAGGGAGAGAGAGAGAAGGACAGGGAGAGAGAGAGAAGGACAGGGAGAGAGAGAGGTAGAGAGGGACAGAGAGAGATAGAGAGACAGAGACAGAGAGAGAGAGGGACAGGGAGAGAGAGTGAGGCACAGTGAGAGAGAGAGAGACAGGGAGAGAGAGAGGGGGGTAGAGGGACAGAGAGAGAGAGAGAGAGAGACAGAGAGAGAGGGAAAGGGAGAGAGAGTGAGGGACAGGGAGAGATGGGAGAGACAGGGAGAGAGAGTGAGAGGGGTTAAGGGACAGAGAGAGAGAGAGAGAGACAGAGAGAGAGAGAGGGACAGGGAGAGAGTGAGGGACAGCGAGAGAAAGAGTGAGGGACAGAGAGAGAGAGAGAGTGAGGGACAGTGAGAGGGACAGGGAGAGTAAGAGGGACAGGGAGAGAGAGAGGGACAGGGAGAGAGTGAGTGGGAGAGGGAGAGAGAGAGAGAGACAGGGAGAGAGAGGGACAGGAATAGAGAGGGAGAGACAGGGAGAGAGTGAGGGACAGGGAGATGGAGAGGGATATGGAGAGAGAGAGAGGGACAGGAAGAGAGAGGGACAGGAAGAGAGAGGGGACAGAGAGAGAGAGGGGCAGGGAGAGAGAGAGAGAGGGACAGGGAGAGAGAGAGAGAGGGACAGGGAGAGAGAGAGAGAGGGACAGGGAGAGAGAGAGAGAGGGACAGGGAGAGAGAGAGAGAGAGAGTGAGGGACAGGGAGAGAGTGAGGGGGAGAGGGACAGAGAGAGCGAGAGAGCGACGGAGAGAGAGAGAGGGACAGGGGGAGAGAGAGAGAGAGGTAGGGACAGGGAGAGAGAGAGAGGGAGAGAGAGCGACAGGGAGAGAGAGAGGGACAGGGAGAGAGAGAGAGAGGGAGAGAGAGGGACATGGAGAGAGAGAGGGACAGGGTGAGAGAGACGGGGACAGGGAGAGAGGGAGGGACAGGGGGAGAGAGAGAGAGAGAGAGAGAGAGAGAGAGAGAGAGAGGGACAGGGAGAGTGTGAGGGACAGGCAGAGAGAGAGAGGGACAGGGAGAGAGGGAGGGACAGGGAGAGAGAGTGGGACAGGGAGAGCGAGAGAGTGAGGGACAGGGAGAGAGAGAGGGACAGGGAGAGAGTGAGACGGACAGGGACAGAGTGAGGGACAGGGAGAGAGAGAGAGAGAGAGGGGGAGAGAGAGGGACAGGGAGAGAGAGAGAGAGAGAGAGGGAGAGAGAGGGACATGGAGAGAGAGAGGGACAGGGAGAGAGAGAGGGACAGGGAGAGAGAGAGAGGGACAGGAAGAGAGAGGGACAGAGAGAGAGAGGGACAGGGAGAGAGAGAGAGAGGGACAGGCAGAGAGAGAGAGAGAGAGGGACAGGCAGAGAGTGAGGGGGAGAGGGACAGAGAGAGAGAGAGAGACACGGAGAGAGAGAGACAGGGAGTGAGAGGGACAGGGAGAGAGTGAGGGACAGGGAGAGGGAGAGGGATATGGAGAGAGAGAGAGGGACAGGAAGAGAGAGGGACGGAGAGAGAGAGAGGGACAGGGAGAGAGAGACAGAGAGAGGGGGAGAGAGAGGGACAGGGAGAGAGAGAGAGAGAGAGAGGGAGAGAGAGGGACATGGAGAGAGAGAGGGACAGGGAGAGAGAGAGGGACAGGGAGAGAGAGAGAGGGACAGGAAGAGAGAGGGACAGAGAGAGAGAGGGACAGGGAGAGAGAGAGAGAGGGACAGGGAGAGAGTGAGGGGGAGAGGGACAGAGAGAGAGAGAGAGACACGGAGAGAGAGAGACAGGGAGTGAGAGGGACAGGGAGAGAGTGAGGGACAGGGAGAGGGAGAGGGATATGGAGAGAGAGAGAGGGACAGGAAGAGAGAGGGACAGAGAGAGAGAGAGAGAGGGACAGGGAGAGAGAGAGAGAGAGGGACAGGGAGAGAGTGAGGGGGAGAGGGACAGAGGGAGAGAGACACGGAGAGAGTGAGACGGACAGGGGGAGAGAGAGAGAGGTAGGGACAGGGAGAGAGAGAGAGAGGGAGAGAGAGCGACAGGGAGAGAGAGAGGGACAGGGAGAGAGAGAGAGGGAGAGAGAGGGACATGGAGAGAGAGAGGGACAGGGAGAGAGAGAGAGAGAGAGAGAGAGAGAGAGCGAGAGGGACAGGGAGAGAGTGATGGACAGGCAGAGAGAGAGAGAGGGACAGGGAGAGAGGGAGGGACAGGGAGAGAGAGTGGGACAGGGAGAGCGAGAGAGTGAGGGACAGGGAGAGAGAGAGGGACAGGGAGAGAGTGAGACGGACAGGGCCAGAGTGAGGGACAGGGAGAGAGAGAGAGAGAGGGAGAGAGTGGGACAGTGAGAGAGAGAGGGACAGGGAGAGAGAGACAGGGACAGGGAGAGAGGGAGGGACAGGGAGAGAGAGAGAGAGAGAGAGAGAAAGTGAGGGACAGGGAGAGGGAGAGTGACAGAGCGAGAGAGAGACAGGGAGAGGGAGAGGGACAGGGAGAGAGAGAGAGAGAGAGAGAGAGAGGCAGAGAGAGAGAGAGTCAGGGAGGGAGAGAGGGTCAGAGAGAGATAGAGTGAGGGACAGGGAGAGAGAGAGGGACAGGGAGAGAGAGAGGGACAGGGAGAGAGAGAGGGACAGGGAGAGAGAGAGGGACAGGGAGAGTGGGTCAGGGAGACAGGGAGAGACAGGGAGAGAGTGAGGGACAGAGAGAGAGAGAGGGAGAGGGAGAGAGAGAGGGACAGGGAGAGAGAGAGAGAGTGAGAGAGGGAGAGAGAGAGAGAGAGGGGACAGGGAGAGAGAGAAGGATAGGGAGAGAGAGAGAGGGACAGGGAGAGAGACAGAGACAGGGAGAGAGAGAGAGGGACAAGGAGAGAGAGAGAGGGACAGGGAGAGAGGGAGGGGCAGAGAGAGAGAGACTCAGAGAGAGAGAGAGAGAGAGACAGAGAGAGAGAGAGGGACAGAGAGAGAGAGGGACAGGGAGAGAGAGAGAGGGACAGGGAGAGAGAGAGGGACAGAGAGAGAGAGAGAGAGTGACAGGGAGAGAGAGAGACACAGAGAGAGGGACAGGGAGAGAGAGAGGGACAGAGAGAGAGAGGGACAGAGAGAGAGAGGGGACAGGGAGAGAGAGAGACAGGGAGAGAGAGAGACAGGGAGAGAGAGAGAGACAGAGAGAGAGAGAGAGGGACAGGGAGAGAGAGAGACAGGGAGAGAGAGAGGGACAAGGAGAGAGAGTGAGAGAGGGACAGGGAGAGAGAGAGTGAGGGACAGGGAGAGAGAGAGAGAGGGACTGGGAGAGAGTGAGGGACAGAGAGAGAGTGAGGGACAGAGTGAGAGAGAGAAACAGGGAGAGAGGGAGGTACAGGGAGAGAGCGAGAGAGGGACAGGGAGAGAGAGCGAGTGGGACTGGGAGAGAGAGAGAGGGACAGGGAGAGAGAGAGAGAGGGACAGGGAGAGAGAGAGAGGGACAGGGAGAGAGAGAGAGGGACAGGGAGAGAGAGAGAGAGGGGGACAGGGAAAGAGAGAGAGAGGGGGGACAGGGAAAGAGAGAGAGAGGTACAGTGAGAGAGAGGGTCAGAGAGAGAGAGAAGGACAGTGAGAGAGAGAGAGGGACAGAGAGACAGAGAGGGATAGGGAGAGAGAGGGACAGGGAGAGAGAGAGGGACAGGGAGAGAGAGAGAAGGACAGGGAGAGAGAGAGGTAGAGAGGGACAGAGAGAGATAGAGAGACAGAGAGAGAGAGAGAGAGGGACAGGGAGAGAGAGTGAGGCACAGTGAGAGAGAGAGAGACAGGGAGAGAGAGAGGGGGTAGAGGGACAGAGAGAGAGAGAGAGAGAGAGACAGAGAGAGAGAGAGGGATAGGGAGAGAGAGGGACAGGGAGAGAGAGAGAGGGAGCGGGAGAGGGAGAGACGGACAGGGAGAGAGAGATGGACAGGGAGAGAGAGAGGGAGAGGGAGAGAGAGAGAAGGACAGGGAGAGAGAGGGATAGAGAGGGACAGAGAGAGATAGAGAGACAGAGACAGAGAGAGAGAGGGACAGGGAGAGAGAGTGAGGCACAGTGAGAGAGAGAGAGAGAGACAGGGAGAGAGTGAGAGGGGTTAAGGGACAGAGAGAGAGAGAGAGAGACAGAGAGAGAGTGAGGGACAGGGAGAGAGTGAGGGACAGCGAGAGAAAGAGTGAGGGACAGAGAGAGAGAGAGAGTGAGGGACAGTGAGAGAGAGGGACAGGAAGAGTAAGAGGGACAGGGGGGAGAGAGAGAGGGACAGGGAGAGAGTGAGTGGGAGAGGGAGAGAGAGAGAGAGAGAGAGAGACAGGGAGAGAGAGGGACAGGAATAGAGAGGGAGAGACAGGGAGAGAGAGAGACAGGGAGTGAGAGTGACAGGGAGAGAGTGAGGGACAGGGAGATGGAGAGGGATATGGAGAGAGAGAGAGGGACAGGAAGAGAGAGGGACAGAGAGAGAGAGGGACAGGGAGAGAGAGAGAGAGGGACAGGGAGAGAGAGAGAGAGAGAGTGAGGGACAGGGAGAGAGTGAGGGGGAGAGGGACAGAGAGAGCGAGAGAGCGACGGAGAGAGAGAGAGGGACAGGGGGAGAGAGAGAGAGAGGTAGGGACAGGGAGAGAGAGAGAGGGAGAGAGAGCGACAGGGTGAGAGAGAGGGACAGGGAGAGAGAGAGAGAGAGGGAGAGAGAGGGACATGGAGAGAGAGAGGGACAGGGTGAGAGAGACGGGGACAGGGAGAGAGGGAGGGACAGGGGGAGAGAGAGAGAGAGAGCGAGAGGGGACAGGGAGAGTGTGAGGGACAGGCAGAGAGAGAGAGGGACAGGGAGAGAGGGAGGGACAGGGAGAGCGAGAGAGTGAGGGACAGGGAGAGAGAGAGGGACAGGGAGAGCGAGAGAGTGAGGGACAGGGAGAGAGAGAGGGACAGGGAGAGAGTGAGACGGACAGGGACAGAGTGAGGGACAGGGAGAAAGAGAGAGAGAGAGGGAGAGAGAGGGACATGGAGAGAGAGAGGGACAGGGAGAGAGAGAAGGATAGGGAGAGAGAGAGTGACAGAGCGAGAGAGAGACAGGGAGAGGAGAGGGACAGGGAGAGAGAGAGAGAGAGAGAGAGAGAGAGGCAGAGAGAGAGAGAGTCAGGGAGGGAGAGAGGGTCAGAGAGAGATAGAGTGAGGGACAGGGAGAGAGAGAGGGACAGGGAGAGAGAGAGGGACAGGGAGAGTGGGTCAGGGAGACAGGGAGAGACAGGGAGAGAGTGAGGGACAGAGAGAGAGAGAGGGAGAGGGAGAGAGAGAGGGACAGGGAGAGAGAGAGAGAGTGAGAGAGGGAGAGAGAGAGAGAGAGGGGACAGGGAGAGAGAGAAGGATAGGGAGAGAGAGAGAGGGACAGGGAGAGAGACAGAGACAGGGAGAGAGAGAGAGGGACAAGGAGAGAGAGAGAGGGACAGGGAGAGAGGGAGGGGCAGAGAGAGAGAGACTCAGAGAGAGAGAGAGACAGAGAGAGAGAGAGGGACAGAGAGAGAGAGGGACAGGGAGAGAGAGAGAGGGACAGGGAGAGAGAGAGGGACAGAGAGAGAGAGAGAGTGACAGGGAGAGAGAGAGACACAGAGAGAGGGACAGGGAGAGAGAGAGGGACAGAGAGAGAGAGAGAAGGACAGGGAGAGAGAGAGGTAGAGAGGGACAGAGAGAGATAGAGAGACAGACAGAGAGAGAGAGAGGACAGGGAGAGAGAGTGAGGCACAGTGAGAGAGAGAGAGACAGGGAGAGAGAGAGGGGGGTAGAGGGGACAGAGAGAGAGAGAGAGAGAGACAGAGAGAGAGAGAGGGATAGGGAGAGAGAGGGACAGGGAGAGAGAGAGAGGGAGCGGGAGAGGGAGAGACGGACAGGGAGAGAGAGATGGACAGGGAGGAGAGAGCGGGAGAGGGAGAGAGAGAGAAGGACAGGGAGAGAGAGGGATAGAGAGGGACAGAGAGAGATAGAGAGACAGAGACAGAGAGAGAGAGGGACAGGGGAGAGAGAGGTGAGGCACAGTGAGAGAGAGAGAGACAGGGAGAGAGAGAGGGGGGTAGAGGGGACACAGAGAGAGAGAGAGACAGAGAGATAGAGGGACAGGGAGAGATGGGAGAGACAGGGAGAGAGAGTGAGAGGGGTTAAGGGACAGAGAGAGAGAGAGAGACAGAGAGAGAGAGGGACAGGGAGAGAGTGAGGGGGAGAGGGACAGAGAGAGCGAGAGAGCGACGGAGAGAGAGAGAGGGACAGGGGGAGAGAGAGAGAGAGGGACAGTGAGAGAGAGGGACAGGAAGAGTAAGAGGGACAGGGGGAGAGAGAGAGGGACAGGGAGAGAGTGAGTGGGAGAGGGAGAGAGAGAGAGAGAGAGAGAGACAGGGAGAGAGAGGGACAGGAATAGAGAGGGAGAGACAGGGAGAGAGAGAGACAGGGAGTGAGAGTGACAGGGAGAGAGTGAGGGACAGGGAGATGGAGAGGGATATGGAGAGAGAGAGAGGGACAGGAAGAGAGAGGGACAGAGAGAGAGAGGGGCAGGGAGAGAGAGAGAGAGGGAGAGGGAGAGAGAGAGAGAGGGACAGGGAGAGAGAGAGAGAGGGACAGGAGAGAGAGAGAGAGAGAGTGAGGGACAGGGAGAGAGTGAGGGTGGGGAGAGGGACAGAGAGAGCGAGAGAGCGACGGAGAGAGAGAGAGGGACAGGGGGAGAGAGAGAGAGAGGTAGGGACAGGGAGAGAGAGAGGGAGAGAGAGCGACAGGGTGAGAGAGAGGGACAGGGAGAGAGAGAGAGAGGGAGAGAGAGGGACAGGGAGAGTGTGAGGGACAGGCAGAGAGAGAGAGGGACAGGGAGAGAGGGAGGGACAGGGAGAGCGAGAGAGTGAGGGACAGGGAGAGAGAGAGGGACAGGGAGAGCGAGAGAGTGAGGGACAGGGAGAGAGAGAGGGACAGGGAGAGAGTGAGACGGACAGGGACAGAGTGAGGGACAGGGAGAGAGAGAGAGAGAGAGGGAGAGAGAGGGACATGGAGAGAGAGAGGGACAGGGAGAGAGAGAGGGACAGGGAGAGGGAGAGGGACAGAGCGAGAGAGAGACAGGGAGAGGGAGAGGGACAGGGAGAGGGAGAGGGACAGGGAGAGAGAGAGAGAGAGAGAGAGGCAGAGAGAGAGAGAGTCAGGGAGGGAGAGAGGGGTCAGAGAGAGATAGAGTGAGGGACAGGGAGAGAGAGAGGGACAGGGAGAGAGAGAGGGACAGGGAGAGAGAGAGGGACAGGGAGAGAGAGAGGGACAGGGAGAGAGAGAGGGACAGGGAGAGAGAGAGGGACAGGGAGAGAGAGAGGGACAGGGAGAGTGGGTCAGGGAGACAGGGAGAGACAGGGAGAGAGTGAGGGACAGAGAGAGAGAGAGGGAGAGGGAGAGAGAGAGGGACAGGGGAGAGAGAGAGAGAGTGGAGAGAGGGAGAGAGAGAGAGAGAGGGGACAGGGAGAGAGAGAAGGATAGGGAGAGAGAGAGAGGGACAGGGAGAGAGACAGAGACAGGGAGAGAGAGAGAGGGACAAGGAGAGAGAGAGAGGGACAGGGAGAGAGGAGGGACAGGCAGAGAGAGAGAGAGGGACAGGGAGAGAGGGAGGGACAGGGAGAGAGAGTGGGACAGGGAGAGAGAGAGGGACAGGGAGAGAGTGAGACGGACAGGGACAGAGTGAGGGACAGGGAGAGAGAGAGAGAGAGAGGGAGAGAGAGAGGGACATGGAGAGAGAGAGGGACAGGGAGAGAGAGAGGGACAGGGAGAGAGAGAGAGGGACAGGAAGAGAGAGGGACAGAGAGAGAGAGGGACAGGGAGAGAGAGAGAGAGGGACAGGGAGAGAGTGAGGGGGAGAGGGACAGAGGAGAGAGAGAGACAGAGAGAGCACGGAGAGAGAGAGACAGGGAGTGAGAGGGACAGGGAGAGAGTGAGGAACAGGGAGAGGGAGAGGGATATGGAGAGAGAGAGAGGGACAGGAAGAGAGAGGGACAGAGAGAGAGGGGGACAGGGAGAGAGAGAGAGAGGGACAGGGGAGAGAGAGAGAGAGGGACAGGAGAGAGTGAGGAGGAGAGAGACAGAGAGAGAGAGACACGGAGAGAGAGAGAGGGACAGGGGAGAGAGAGAGAGGTAGGGACAGGGGAGAGAGAGATAGAGGGAGAGAGAGCGACAGGGAGAGAGAGAGGGACAGGGAGAGAGAGAGAGGGAGAGAGAGGGACATGGAGAGAGAGAGGGACAGGGAGAGAGAGAGAGAGAGAGAGAGCGAGAGGGGACAGGGAGAGAGTGAGGGACAGGCAGAGAGAGAGAGAGGGACAGGGAGAGAGGGAGGGACAGGGAGAGAGAGTGGGACAGGGAGAGCGAGAGAGTGAGGGGACAGGGAGAGAGAGAGGGGACAGGGAGAGAGTGAGACGGACAGGGCCAGAGTGAGGGACAGGGAGAGAGAGAGAGAGAGGGAGAGAGTGGGACAGTGAGAGAGAGAGGGACAGGGAGAGGAGAGACAGGGACATGAAGAGAGGGAGGGACAGGGAGAGAGAGAGAGAGAGAGAGAGAGAGAGAGAGAAAGTGAGGGACAGGGAGATAGAGAGGGACAGGGAGAGGGAGAGTGACAGAGCGAGAGAGAGACAGGGAGAGGGAGAGGGACAGGGAGAGAGAGAGAGAGAGAGAGGCAGAGAGAGAGAGAGTCAGGGAGGGAGAGAGGGGACAGAGAGTGATAGAGTGAGGGACAGGGAGAGGAGAGAGGGACAGGGAGAGAGAGAGGGACAGGGAGAGTGGGTCAGGGAGACAGGGAGAGACAGGGAGAGAGTGAGGGACAGAGAGAGAGAGAGGGAGAGAGAGAGGGACAGGGGAGAGAGAGAGAGTGAGAGAGGGAGAGAGAGAGAGAGAGGGGACAGGGAGAGAGAGAAGGATAGGGAGAGAGAGAGAGGGAGAGGGAGAGAGAGAGAGACAGGGAGAGAGAGAGGGACAGAGAGAGAGAGGGACAGGGAGAGAGGAGAGAGGGGACAGAGAGAGAGAGAGGGACAGGGAGAGAGAGAGGGACAGGGAGAGAGAGAGAGAGAGTGACAGGGGAGAGAGAGAGAGACACAGTGACAGGGACAGGGAGAGAGAGAGACAGGGAGAGAGAGAGGGATAAGGAGAGAGTGAGAGAGGGACAGGGAGAGAGAGAGTGAGGGACAGGGAGAGAGAGAGAGGGACTGGGAGAGAGTGAGGGACAGAGAGAGAGTGAGGGACAGAGAGAGAGAGAGAAAAACAGGGAGAGAGAGAGGTACAGGGAGAGAGCGAGAGAGGGACAGGGAGAGAGAGCGAGTGGGACTGGAGAGAGAGAGAGAGGGACAGAGAGAGAAAGAGAGGGACAGGGAGAGAGAGAGGGACAGGGAGAGAGAGAGAGGGACAGGGAGAGAGAAAGAGAGGGACAGGGAGAGAGAGAGAGAGGGACAGAGAGAGAGTGAGGGGGAGAGGGGACAGAGAGAGAGAGAGAGAGACAGAGAGAGAGAGGGACAGGGAGAGAGAGAGGGTCAGGGAGAGAGAGAGAGGGGACAGAGAGAGAGAGGGACAGGGAGAGAGAGAGAGGGACAGGGAGAGAGAGAGAGGGACAGGGAGAGAGAGAGAGAGGGACAGGGAGAGAGAGAGAGAGAGAGGGGGACAGGGAGAGAGAGAGAGCGACAGGGAGAGAGAGAGACATGGAGAGCGAGAGGGACAAGGAGAGAGTGAGAGAGGGACGGGGAGAGAGAGAGAGAGGGACAGAGAGAGAGTGAGGGGGAGAGGAACAGAGAGAGAGAGAGAGAGAGAGACACAGAGAGGGACAGAGTGAGAGAGAGACACAGAGAGGGACAGAGAGCAGAGAGAGGAGGGAGAGAGAGAGAGAGAGACAGAGAGTGACGGACAGAGAGAGAGAGAGATACAGAGAGAGAGAGAGAGAGGGACACGGAGAGAGTGACAGAGAGAGAGAGCGAGGGACAGAGAGAGAGAGAGGGGGACACGGACAGAGAGGGTGAGAGAGAGAGGGACAGAGAGAGACAGGGACAGAGATAGAGTGAGGGACAGAGATAGAGAGAGGGACAGAGATAGAGTGAGGGACGCAGAGAGAGAGGGACAGAGATAGAGTGAGGGACGTAGATAGAGTGAGGGACGCAGAGAGAGAGGGACAGAGATAGAGTGAGGGACGCAGAGAGAGAGGGACAGAGATAGAGTGAGGGACGCAGAGAGAGAGGGACAGAGATAGAGTAAGGGACGCAGAGAGAGAGGGACAGAGATAGAGTGAGGGACAAGGAGAGAGAGAGAGGGACAGGGAGAGAGAGAGGGACAGGGGGAGAGAGAGAGGGACAGGGAGAGAGAGAGAGAGGACAGGGAGAGAGAGCGGGACAGTGAGAGAGAGAGAGAAAGACAGAGAGAGAGGGACACAGAGAGCGAGAGAGGGACAGAGAGAGAGAGAGGGACAGGGAGAGAGAGAGCGGGACAGGGAGAGAGAGAGAGCGGGACAGGGAGAGAGAGAGAGAGAGACAGGGTAAGAGTGAGGGACAGAGAGAGAGAGAGGGGGACAGGGAGGGAGAGAGAGAGGGACAGGGAGAGAGAGAGAGGGACTGAGGGAGAGAGAGGGACTGAGGGAGAGAGAGGGACAGAGAGAGTGAGGGACAGAGAGAGAGAGAGAGACAGGGAGAGCGAGAGGAACAGATAGAGAGAGAGGTACAGGGAGAGAGCGAGAGAGGGACAGGGAGAGAGAGCGAGAGGGACTGGGAGAGAGAGAGAGGGACAGGGAGAGAGAGAGAGGGACAGAGAGAGCGTGAGGGACAGGGAGAGAGAGAGGGGCAGGGAGAGAGAGAGAGAGAGAAAGACAGAGAGAGGGACACAGAGAGCGAGAGAGGGACAGAGACAGAGAGAGGGAGAGAGAGAGACACACAGAGAGGGACAGAGAGGGAGAGAGGGAGAGAGAGAGACAGAGAGTGACGGACAGAGAGAGAGAGAGATACAGAGAGAGAGAGAGAGAGAGAGAGGGACACGGAGAGAGTGACAGAGAGAGAGAGCGAGGGACAGAGAGAGAGAGAGGGACACGGACAGAGAGGGTCAGAGAGAGTATGACAGAGAGAGAGAGAGGGACAGAGATAGAGTGAGGGACAGAGATAGAGAGAGGGACAGAGATAGAGAGAGGGACAGAGATAGAGAGAGGGACAGAGATAGAGAGAGGGACGCAGAGAGAGGGACAGAGATAGTGTGAGGTACGCAGAGAGAGAGGGACAGAGATAGAGTGAGGGACACAGAGAGAGAGAGACAGAGATAGAGTGAGGGATGCAGAGAGAGAGGGACAGAGATAGAGTGAGGGACACAGAGATAGAGAGACAGAGATAGAGTGAGGGACGCAGAGAGAACGAGGGACAGAGATAGAGTGAGGGACAGAGATAGAGTGAGGGACAGAGATAGAGTGAGGGACGCAGAGAGAGAGGGTCAGAGATAGACTGAGGGACAGAGATAGAGTGAGGGACAGAGATAGAGTGAGGGACAGAGATAGAGTGAGGGACAGAGATAGAGTGAGGGACAGAGATAGAGTGAGGGACGCAGAGAGAGGGACAGAGATAGAGTAAGTGACACAGAGAGAGAGGGACAGAGATAGAGTGAGGGACGCAGAGAGAGCGGGACAGAGATAGAGTGAGGGACACAGAGATAGAGAGACATAGATAGAGTGAGGGACGCAGAGAGAGAGGGACAGAGATAGAGTGAGGGACGCAGAGCGAGAGGGACAGAGATAGAGTGAGGGACGCAGAGAGAGAGGGACAGAGATAGAGTGAGGGACGCAGAGAGAGAGGGACAGAGATAGAGCGAGGGACGCAGAGAGAGGGACAGAGATAGAGTGAGGGACGTAGAGAGACGGACAGAGATAGAGTAAGTGACACAGAGAGAGAGGGACATAGATAGAGTGAGGGACGCAGAGAGAGAGGGACAGAGATAGAGTGAGGGACGCAGAGAGAGAGGGACAGAGATAGAGCGAGGGACGCAGAGAGAGGGACAGAGATAGAGTGAGGGACGTAGAGAGACGGACAGAGATAGAGTAAGTGACACAGAGAGAGAGGGACATAGATAGAGTGAGGGACGCAGAGAGAGAGGGAAAGAGATAGAGTGAGGGACGCAGAGAGAGGGACAGAGATAGAGTGAGGGACGCAGAGAGAGGGACAGAGATAGAGTGAGGGACGGAGAGAGAGAGGGAAAGAGATAGAGTGAAGGACGCAGAGAGAGGGACAATGAGAGAGGGACAGTGAGAGTGGGACAGTGAGAGTGGGACAGTGAGAGTGGGACAGTGAGAGAGAGAGAGGGACAGGAAGAGAGAGAGAGATCGAGAGGAAGGGAGGGATACATAGAGTGAGAGAGAGAGGGGGGGAACACAGAGAGAGTGACAGAGAGAGAAAGATAGAGAGGGACACAGAGAGAGAGTGAGGGACACAGGGAGAGAGTGAGGGACACAGGGAGAGAGAGTGGGTCAGAGAGACCGAGGGACAGACAGAGAAAGAGAGAGTGAGGGATACAAAGGGAGAGAGAGGGACACATTGAGAGAGAGGGACTCACAGAGAGAGAGAGGGACACAGAGAGAGAGAGGGACACAGAGAGAGAGAGGGACACAGAGAGAGAGAGGGACACAGAGAGAGTGGGGGACAGAGAGAGTGGGGGACAGAGAGAGAGAGAATGCATGCGTGTGAGAGAGAGAATGCGTGTGCGTGAGAGAGAGAATACGTGTATGAGAGAGATTGCGTGTGTGTGAGAGAGAGAGAATGCGTGCGTGTGAGAGAGAGAGAATGCGTGTGTGTGTGAGAGAGAATGCCGAATGCGTGTGTGTGAGAGAGAATGCGTGTGTGTGTGAGAGAGAGAATGCGTGTGTGTGAGAGAGATAATGCGGAATGCGTGTGTGTGAGAGAGAGAATGCGTGCATGTGAGAGAGAGAGAATGCATGTATGAGAGAGAATGCATGTGTGTGAGAGAGAAAATGTGTGTGTGTGAGAGAGAATGCGTGTGAGAGAGAGAGAGAATGTGGAATGCGTGTGTGTGAGAGAGAGAATGCGTGTGAGAGAGAGAATGCGTGTGTGAGAGAGAATGCGTGTGTGTGAGAGAGAGAATGCATGTGTGTGTGAGAGAGAATGCGGAATGCGTGTGTGTGAGAGAGAGAATGCGTGTGTGAGAGAGAATGCATGTGTGTAAAAGAGAGAATGCGTGTGTGTAAGAGAGAGAATGCGTGTGTGTGAGAGAGAATGCGTGTGTGAGAGAGAATGCATGCGTGTGTGAGAGAGAATGTGGAATGCGTGTTTGTGAGAGAGAGAATGTGTGTGAGAGAGAGAAAATGTGTGTGAGAGAGAGAGAATGCGTGTGTGTGTGAGAGAGAGAATGCATGTATGAGAGAGAATGCATGTGTGTGAGAGAGAAAATGTGTGTGTGTGAGAGAGAATGCGTGTGAGAGAGAGAATGCGTGTGTGTGAGAGAGAGAATGTGGAATGCGTGTGTGTGAGAGAAAATGTGTGTGAGAGAGAGAATGCGTGCGTGTGTGAGAGAGAATGCGTGTGCGCGAGAGAGTAAATTTGTGTGTGAGAGAGAGAAGGCGTGTATGAGAGAGAATGAGTGTGCATGAGACAGAATGAGTGTGCATGAGAGAATGCACGTATGTGAGAGAAAGAAGCGTGTGTGCGAGAGAGAGAATGCGTGTGTGAGAGAGAGAGAATGCAAGAGAGAATGCGTGTGTGAGAAAGAATGCGTGTGCAAGAGAGAGCGAGAATGCGTGTGTGAGAGAGAGAGAATGAGTGTGAGAGAGAATGCGTCTGTGAGAGAGAGAGAATGCACGCGTGAGAGAAGAGAATGAGTGTGGGAGAGAGAGAGCGAATGCGTGAGTGAGAGAGAGAATGATTGTGTGAGAGAGAGAATGAGTGTGCGAGAGATAGAATGGGTGCGTGAGAGAGAGAATGAGTGTTTGAGAGAGAGAATGTGTGTGTGTGAGAGATAATGAGTGTTTGAGAGAGAATGTGTGCGTGAGAGAGAGAATAAGTGTGAAAGAGAATGCGTCTGTGAGAGAGAGAATGCGCGCGTGAGAGAGAGAATGAGTATGGGAGAGAGAGAGAGCGAATGCGTGAGTGACAGAGAGAATGAGTGTGTGAGAAAGAGAATGAGTGTGTGAGAGAGAGAATGAGTGTGCGAGAGAGAGAATGCGCGTGTGTGAGAGAGAGAGAATTCGTGTGTGTGTGAGAGAGAGAATTCGTGTGTGTGTGAGAGAGAATGCCTGTATGCAAGTGCGCGCATGAGAGAGAGAAAATGTGCCCATGTGAGTGAGAAAGAGAGTGAGCGTGTGTGAGATATGATGTGCTCATGCACGAGAGTGTGTGTGAGTGTGAGAAATAAAGGGTGAAAGTGAGAGAGGAAGTGTGTGAGTGGATGTGAAAGAGTGAGTGCATGTGAGTGAGTGCGCACGTGAGAGAGAGGGCATGTGTGAGCGACATTGCAAGTATGTGTGAGAGAGACAGAGTTTTGGAGAGAGAGAGAGTGAGTGTGTGAAAGTGAGCACACATGAGGTGGTGAATGTGAGTGTGTGGGGGTACGTGTGTCAGGAAGTGTATATGAGAGTGTGTGTGTAAGAGTGTGTGTGGAAGCGAGTGTGTGAGAGAGAGAGTGTAGAGAGAGAGAATGAGTGAGTGAAAGTGTGTGTATGTCAGAGCGAAAGAGAGAGAGTGTATGTTTATGTGTGAGTGTGAGAGAGAAATTGTGATGGTGCGTGTGAAAATGTTTGAGTGTGCATTTGTGAGTGACTGCGTGTGTGTGTGTGTGTGTGTGTGCATGTCGGTGTGGATGTCTGCAAGTGTGTGAAAGGGCATGTGTGCGAGGGACTGAATGTGGTGTGTGAGGGGGTGTGTGTGCACGTGTGAGAGTGTGAGTAAACGAGAGTGAGGGACAGTGTATAGTTTGTGGATCATTACTGGGACAAGGTCATAATCACGTGGTTTATACACAGTTACATTATGGAGGGACAGCACTAACATGGAAACTGAGCACTCCGATGGAAACACACACACAGTCTCACTCTCTCACACACCCACACACAGAGGCTTGGTCTCATTCTCTCTCTCTCACACACACACACACACACACCCACACACACACACACACACACACACACACACAGAGGCTTGGTCTCACTCTCTCAAACACACCCTCAGATGCTTGGTCTCACTCTCTCACACACACCCACACACACACACACCCACAAAGAGGCTTGGTCTCACTCTCTCACACACACACCCACACACACACCCACACCCACACACACACACACACACACACAGGCTTGGTCTCACTCTCTCTCAAACACACACACCCACCCACACAGAGGCTTGGTCTCACTCTCTCTCTCACACAGAGACAGTTCTGTGATGATACTTGATCTCAGACCCTCTCCGACTCTCTCCCCCCACCCCCAGACTAAATCTGTGCACAGTGCCCATGTCCTGTGTTGGGGTGTGTCTGTGTGTGTTGGTGCCTGTATGTGTGTGTGTCTGTGTCGGTGTGTGTGTGTGTGTGTGTGTGTGTGTGTGTGTGTGTGTGTGTGTGTGTGTGTGTGTGTGTGTGTGTGTGTGTGTGTGTGTGTGTGTGTGTGTGTGTGTGTGTGTGTGTGTGTGTGTGTGTGCCTGTGCGCGTGTTGGTGTGTGTCTGTCTCTGTGTGTTTGTGTGCCTGTGTCTGTGTGCGTGTCGGTGTGTGTCTGTCTCTGTGTGTGTGTCTGTGTCTGTGTGTGCGCGTGTCTGTGCGTGTGTCGGTGTGTGTCTGTCTCTGTGTGTGTGTCTGTGTTCTGTGTCTGTGTGTGTGTGTGTCGGTGTGTGTCTGTCTGTGTCTGTCTGTGTCTGTCTCTGTGTGTGTGCGTGTCAGTGTGTGTCTGTCTATGTGTGTGTGTGCCTCTGTGTCTGTCTGTGTGTGTGTGTGTTGGTGTGTGTCTGTGTCTGTGTCTCTGTGTCTGTCTGTGTGTGTGCGCGTGTCGGGGTGTGTCTGTCTCTGTTTGTGTGTCTGTGTGTGTCTCTGTGTCTGTCTCTGTGTCTGTCTCTGTGTGTGTGCGTGTCAGTGTGTGTCTGTCTCTGTGTGTGTCTGTGTGTGTGTGCCTCTGTGTGCGTGTGTCTGTGTCTCTGTGTGTCTCGGTGTGTGTCTGTGTCTGTGTCGGTGTGTGAATGTCTCTGTGTGCGTCTCTGTGTCTGTCTCTGTGTGCGTGCGTGTTGGTGTGTGTCTGTCTCTGTGTGTGCCTCTGTGTGCGTGTGTCTGTGTCTCTGTGTGTGTCTGTGTGTGTGTGTCGGTGTATGTCTGTCTGTGTGTGTGTGTCTGTGTGTGTCTCTGTGTCTCCCTGTGTGTGTGCGTGTCGGTGTGTGTCTGTCTGTGTGTGTGTGTGCGCGCCTCTGTGTGTGTGTCGGTGTGTGTCTGTCTCTGTGTGTGTGTGCGCCTCTGTGTGTGTCTGTGTGCGTGTCGGTGTGTGTGTGTCTGTGTGTGTGTGTCGGGGTGTGTGTGTCTCTCCTCTCTCTTTCTCTCTGTCCCTGTGTGTCCCCTCTCTGTCTCGCTCTCTGTCTGTCTTCTGTGTGTGTGTGTCTGTGTGTGCGCGTGTTGCTGTGTGTCTGTCTCTCTGTGTGTGACGGTGTGTGTGTGTGTCTGCCTGTGTGTGTGTCTGTGTGTGTGTGTCGGTGTCTGTGTGCGTGCGTGTCAGTGTGTGTCTGTCAGTGTGTGTCTGTCTGTGTGTATGTCTCTCGGTGTGTGTGCCTCTGTGTGCGTGTGTCTGTGTCTCTGTGTGTGTCTGTGTGTGTCTCTGTGTCTGTCTCTGTGTGTGTCTGTGTGTGTGCGTGCCGGTGTGTGTCTGTCTCTGTGTGTGTGTCTCTGTGTGTATGGGGGCAGGGGAGCTGTGAGGGTGAAATGTGGGTGTTGAGGGGCAGGCACGTGATCTGTGATTTAAATTCCCAAACTCTGCTAATATTTTTGAGAAAGGGAAAGGAAATAAAAGACTCAAAATCAAGTTAGAAATGGCTGGATGTAGAGCAGGGCAGGGAGACCGAAAGAGAGAGAGAGAGAGAGAGAGAGACAGAGACAGAGACACAGAGAAGAGAGAGATAGAGACACAGGGAAGACAGAGAGAGAGAGAGAGAGAGAGAGAGAGAGAGAGAGAGACAGAGAGAGAGAGAGAGAGAGAGAGAGACAGAGAGAGAGAGAGAGAGAGAGAGAGAGAGAGAGAGAGAGAGAGAGAGAGAGAGAGAGAGAGAGAGAGAGACAGGGAAGAGAGAGACACAGGGACAGAGAGAGAAGACAGACGGACAGACAGAGAGAGAGACACACAGAGAGTGGGACACATAGGGACAGAGAGAAAGAGAGAGAGAGAGACACACACACACAGGAACAGAGAGAGAGGGACAGAGACAAAGAGAAAGAGAGTGAAAGAGAGAGACACACAGACAGGGACAGCGACAGAGATTAATTCTAGGAATCACACATACAGCAGGAAAATCCCAAGAAAACCTCAGCAAATACCCACTTTCTCCATTCCCAGCCCTGATTGTGTGTGTGTTTGTGTCTCAGGAAGCCTACCTACAGCCAGGCTCTGAGACGCTAGTGTGGGAGTAATCTTTAATATTTTCAAACCGCACTGACACAACTAATAAGGCTTCAGTAAACAAAAAGAGAGTTGTCGCAACTGGGAAAGATGACACTTTGTTGCCCCAGAATGAACATCTCAGTGGGCAGCAAGATCCCACAAGGCTCCTGTCTGTCCTGGGAATTCACATGTCACTCAGACAGAGCCCTCCCCAGGGAGCAGACTGACAGATGATGCAACGTGTCAGAGAGAGGGCAGGGCTGGGCTCCACTAACCCCTCACCCAGAATAAATGTGCGCAAGGAATTGGTCAGATTCATTCTCATAGCCTGTTATCTCTCTGTATGGAGAGTGAGCAACCCTCCCTGTCTGGTTGTGACTGTGTGTGTGTGTGTGTGTGTGTGTGTGTGTTTAATAATGTTTCCAGCCTCTGGTTAATTACTTTCTTATGATTTGTTTGTATTTTGATGTTGCTGTGAGGTTATGAAGTGCATTTGGGGACGGGAGAAGGGAGTGGTAGGATTGTGTTTAAACTGGGATCTTGCTGTGTAATTTTGCATCACCCTGCTCTCGCTCCCCCGGCGCCCCCCCACCCCAACCAACTCATCTCTTCTCTCTTTTATCCCGAGGAACTTTTGTTGGGAAAGCAGGAAAGTGAAGATCCAAAATGCCTGGGGGGGCCAGGAAAGCCTTGGACAAGAACAACCTCCAGAGGGCGGGGAGCACAGGCCTGAGGCCTGTTGGCCAGGCTGCAGCCCGTGGGGCCCAGGTGAGTGGGGGGTCTGTTTCTTCCCCCGAGGTTTCATCTCCTCTGTGGATGGGCTGGGGGGTGGGAGCCTGGTTTGTCGGGACCTCTGGTTCACTGGGACCTGTCAGATCACGGGTTTGAAGCCTGGGGTTAAAGTCACCGGGGCATCGGTGACACAAACTGTGGAAACCCCCAGGATCTGGGAGACGGGACTCCCTCGGGAGGGAATCGAACCCAAAATATCTGACCCTCTGGAAAGAATTGTCACACTATGAGAGGAAAGTGGATCACAGAGAGGGAAGGGTGATCGAATTGGACACAGAGAGAAAGGAGAGTGAGAGAAAGAAATGGAAAATGGTGAGAGCAAGTGAAACAGGAGAGAGAGGCGGGGGGGGGCAGTGTGAGATTGTGAAATAGCTGCAATATTTGATTCTGGGGTGACAGGAAATAATAAAAATGATCAGATTATCGAGCTTCTGCAGCACTGTCACTTGTGGGATCTTGCTGTGCATCAATTGCCCTAATGCCATCGTTGCAGGCAGTGAGTGGCTTTAATCAGCAAACCCGTCATTTCAAGAACTTTTCAACATGAAACTTCAACTTGTGTTTGTGTTTGGATATTCCTGAGAAATTGTCTGTCTCACTGAGAGGGGAAAGGCCGGGATCTCGCTGCGCTATCTCCCTGTGAAAGATTTTCCTGCTCAGCCTTCCCATTAATGCTGCCTCTTTCCTCCCAAAGGGATCTTCCTGACCACTTGATGATTTGAAAAGTGTGTGTTTGGGAGCAGGAAACCTTCAAACATGAGCTTCCTCCAGAGGGTGGGGGAACGCAGTCCTGAGGCCTGAGGCCTGTTTGACAGGCTGTAGCCTGTTGGGCCCA
This sequence comes from Chiloscyllium punctatum, assembly GCF_047496795.1. Lineage (NCBI taxonomy): Eukaryota > Metazoa > Chordata > Chondrichthyes > Orectolobiformes > Hemiscylliidae > Chiloscyllium > Chiloscyllium punctatum. The sequence continues at coordinate 39,939,307 of NC_092769.1, read as the reverse complement.
GGTGAGTTTTGTCTGTGTATTACCCCGAGGTTTAATCTCCTCTCTCTGGGGAGGGGTCGGGGGTGCGGGCTGGCTTTTACGAGGACCTCTGCTCAACCGGGTCTTGTCGGATTGTGGCGTTATCGTTTTTGAACAGGTTTGAAGCCTGGGGCTAAGGTAACTGGGGCCTTGGGATTTGACACAAATACATCAACCCTTAACCAGCATCACTCACGATGTGTGTGGGGTTAGATTGCTACTTGGGGGATCTCACTGTGCGTACGTGGTTATTAATGTTTGTAGCCTCAGGCCAACCGCTCTGCGGGGATGTCTGTGTATTTCAATGTCACTGTGATGGCCAGCAATTCATTCATTCATTCTGCAATAATTAAACTGAACCAGGGTCACATGGGAGATTGGGGAAGGCAGAGAGCTGTGGGATCTTGCTGTGCTTTTGGTGCCACTGTTGTATTTTATTTCAATTCGATTTGTTTTTATTTCTCAGTGTGTTTCCCCATCCCCCCCCCCCCCAACCCTGGGGGTGAGGAGGAGATTGGATCCAGGAGCTGAAGCTCAGGACGACGCAGAGATAGAGAATTAAATCACTTCTGCCGCAAGAAATCCACAGACACTCACAGAGACACACACACACACAGACACAGACAGGGTGTGGTTCAGGCTGTGTCTGGAATATATGGAAAACGTAGAGGAGGGCGATGGAAAACGTAGAGGAGGGCGATGGAAAACGTAGAGGAGGGCGATGGAAAACGTAGAGGAGGGCGATGGAAAACGTAGAGGAGGGCGATGGAAAACGTAGAGGAGGGCGATGGAAAACGTAGAGGAGGGCGATGGAAAACGTAGAGGAGGGCGATGGAAAACGTAGAGGAGGGCGATGGAAAACGTAGAGGAGGGCGATGGAAAACGTAGAGGAGGGCGATGGAAAACGTAGAGGAGGGCGATGGAAAACGTAGAGGAGGGCGATGGAAAACGTAGAGGAGGGCGATGGAAAACGTAGAGGAGGGCGATGGAAAACGTAGAGGAGGGCGATGGAAAACGTAGAGGAGGGCGATGGAAAACGTAGAGGAGGGCGATGGAAAACGTAGAGGAGGGCGATGGAAAACGTAGAGGAGGGCGATGGAAAACGTAGAGGAGGGCGATGGAAAACGTAGAGGAGGGCGATGGAAAACGTAGAGGAGGGCGATGGAAAACGTAGAGGAGGGCGATGGAAAACGTAGAGGAGGGCGATGGAAAACGTAGAGGAGGGCGATGGAAAACGTAGAGGAGGGCGATGGAAAACGTAGAGGAGGGCGATGGAAAACGTAGAGGAGGGCGATGGAAAACGTAGAGGAGGGCGATGGAAAACGTAGAGGAGGGCGATGGAAAACGTAGAGGAGGGCGATGGAAAACGTAGAGGAGGGCGATGGAAAACGTAGAGGAGGGCGATGGAAAACGTAGAGGAGGGCGATGGAAAACGTAGAGGAGGGCGATGGAAAACGTAGAGGAGGGCGATGGAAAACGTAGAGGAGGGCGATGGAAAACGTAGAGGAGGGCGATGGAAAACGTAGAGGAGGGCGATGGAAAACGTAGAGGAGGGCGATGGAAAACGTAGAGGAGGGCGATGGAAAACGTAGAGGAGGGCGATGGAAAACGTAGAGGAGGGCGATGGAAAACGTAGAGGAGGGCGATGGAAAACGTAGAGGAGGGCGATGGAAAACGTAGAGGAGGGCGATGGAAAACGTAGAGGAGGGCGATGGAAAACGTAGAGGAGGGCGATGGAAAACGTAGAGGAGGGCGATGGAAAACGTAGAGGAGGGCGATGGAAAACGTAGAGGAGGGCGATGGAAAACGTAGAGGAGGGCGATGGAAAACGTAGAGGAGGGCGATGGAAAACGTAGAGGAGGGCGATGGAAAACGTAGAGGAGGGCGATGGAAAACGTAGAGGAGGGCGATGGAAAACGTAGAGGAGGGCGATGGAAAACGTAGAGGAGGGCGATGGAAAACGTAGAGGAGGGCGATGGAAAACGTAGAGGAGGGCGATGGAAAACGTAGAGGAGGGCGATGGAAAACGTAGAGGAGGGCGATGGAAAACGTAGAGGAGGGCGATGGAAAACGTAGAGGAGGGCGATGGAAAACGTAGAGGAGGGCGATGGAAAACGTAGAGGAGGGCGATGGAAAACGTAGAGGAGGGCGATGGAAAACGTAGAGGAGGGCGATGGAAAACGTAGAGGAGGGCGATGGAAAACGTAGAGGAGGGCGATGGAAAACGTAGAGGAGGGCGATGGAAAACGTAGAGGAGGGCGATGGAAAACGTAGAGGAGGGCGATGGAAAACGTAGAGGAGGGCGATGGAAAACGTAGAGGAGGGCGATGGAAAACGTAGAGGAGGGCGATGGAAAACGTAGAGGAGGGCGATGGAAAACGTAGAGGAGGGCGATGGAAAACGTAGAGGAGGGCGATGGAAAACGTAGAGGAGGGCGATGGAAAACGTAGAGGAGGGCGATGGAAAACGTAGAGGAGGGCGATGGAAAACGTAGAGGAGGGCGATGGAAAACGTAGAGGAGGGCGATGGAAAACGTAGAGGAGGGCGATGGAAAACGTAGAGGAGGGCGATGGAAAACGTAGAGGAGGGCGATGGAAAACGTAGAGGAGGGCGATGGAAAACGTAGAGGAGGGCGATGGAAAACGTAGAGGAGGGCGATGGAAAACGTAGAGGAGGGCGATGGAAAACGTAGAGGAGGGCGATGGAAAACGTAGAGGAGGGCGATGGAAAACGTAGAGGAGGGCGATGGAAAACGTAGAGGAGGGCGATGGAAAACGTAGAGGAGGGCGATGGAAAACGTAGAGGAGGGCGATGGAAAACGTAGAGGAGGGCGATGGAAAACGTAGAGGAGGGCGATGGAAAACGTAGAGGAGGGCGATGGAAAACGTAGAGGAGGGCGATGGAAAACGTAGAGGAGGGCGATGGAAAACGTAGAGGAGGGCGATGGAAAACGTAGAGGAGGGCGATGGAAAACGTAGAGGAGGGCGATGGAAAACGTAGAGGAGGGCGATGGAAAACGTAGAGGAGGGCGATGGAAAACGTAGAGGAGGGCGATGGAAAACGTAGAGGAGGGCGATGGAAAACGTAGAGGAGGGCGATGGAAAACGTAGAGGAGGGCGATGGAAAACGTAGAGGAGGGCGATGGAAAACGTAGAGGAGGGCGATGGAAAACGTAGAGGAGGGCGATGGAAAACGTAGAGGAGGGCGATGGAAAACGTAGAGGAGGGCGATGGAAAACGTAGAGGAGGGCGATGGAAAACGTAGAGGAGGGCGATGGAAAACGTAGAGGAGGGCGATGGAAAACGTAGAGGAGGGCGATGGAAAACGTAGAGGAGGGCGATGGAAAACGTAGAGGAGGGCGATGGAAAACGTAGAGGAGGGCGATGGAAAACGTAGAGGAGGGCGATGGAAAACGTAGAGGAGGGCGATGGAAAACGTAGAGGAGGGCGATGGAAAACGTAGAGGAGGGCGATGGAAAACGTAGAGGAGGGCGATGGAAAACGTAGAGGAGGGCGATGGAAAACGTAGAGGAGGGCGATGGAAAACGTAGAGGAGGGCGATGGAAAACGTAGAGGAGGGCGATGGAAAACGTAGAGGAGGGCGATGGAAAACGTAGAGGAGGGCGATGGAAAACGTAGAGGAGGGCGATGGAAAACGTAGAGGAGGGCGATGGAAAACGTAGAGGAGGGCGATGGAAAACGTAGAGGAGGGCGATGGAAAACGTAGAGGAGGGCGATGGAAAACGTAGAGGAGGGCGATGGAAAACGTAGAGGGAGGGCGATGGAAAACGTAGAGGAGGGCGATGGAAAACGTAGAGGAGGGCGATGGAAAACGTAGAGGAGGGCGATGGAAAACGTAGAGGAGGGCGATGGAAAACGTAGAGGAGGGCGATGGAAAACGTAGAGGAGGGCGATGGAAAACGTAGAGGAGGGCGATGGAAAACGTAGAGGAGGGCGATGGAAAACGTAGAGGAGGGCGATGGAAAACGTAGAGGAGGGCGATGGAAAACGTAGAGGAGGGCGATGGAAAACGTAGAGGAGGGCGATGGAAAACGTAGAGGAGGGCGATGGAAAACGTAGAGGAGGGCGATGGAAAACGTAGAGGAGGGCGATGGAAAACGTAGAGGAGGGCGATGGAAAACGTAGAGGAGGGCGATGGAAAACGTAGAGGAGGGCGATGGAAAACGTAGAGGAGGGCGATGGAAAACGTAGAGGAGGGCGATGGAAAACGTAGAGGAGGGCGATGGAAAACGTAGAGGAGGGCGATGGAAAACGTAGAGGAGGGCGATGGAAAACGTAGAGGAGGGCGATGGAAAACGTAGAGGAGGGCGATGGAAAACGTAGAGGAGGGCGATGGAAAACGTAGAGGAGGGCGATGGAAAACGTAGAGGAGGGCGATGGAAAACGTAGAGGAGGGCGATGGAAAACGTAGAGGAGGGCGATGGAAAACGTAGAGGAGGGCGATGGAAAACGTAGAGGAGGGCGATGGAAAACGTAGAGGAGGGCGATGGAAAACGTAGAGGAGGGCGATGGAAAACGTAGAGGAGGGCGATGGAAAACGTAGAGGAGGGCGATGGAAAACGTAGAGGAGGGCGATGGAAAACGTAGAGGAGGGCGATGGAAAACGTAGAGGAGGGCGATGGAAAACGTAGAGGAGGGCGATGGAAAACGTAGAGGAGGGCGATGGAAAACGTAGAGGAGGGCGATGGAAAACGTAGAGGAGGGCGATGGAAAACGTAGAGGAGGGCGATGGAAAACGTAGAGGAGGGCGATGGAAAACGTAGAGGAGGGCGATGGAAAACGTAGAGGAGGGCGATGGAAAACGTAGAGGAGGGCGATGGAAAACGTAGAGGAGGGCGATGGAAAACGTAGAGGAGGGCGATGGAAAACGTAGAGGAGGGCGATGGAAAACGTAGAGGAGGGCGATGGAAAACGTAGAGGAGGGCGATGGAAAACGTAGAGGAGGGCGATGGAAAACGTAGAGGAGGGCGATGGAAAACGTAGAGGAGGGCGATGGAAAACGTAGAGGAGGGCGATGGAAAACGTAGAGGAGGGCGATGGAAAACGTAGAGGAGGGCGATGGAAAACGTAGAGGAGGGCGATGGAAAACGTAGAGGAGGGCGATGGAAAACGTAGAGGAGGGCGATGGAAAACGTAGAGGAGGGCGATGGAAAACGTAGAGGAGGGCGATGGAAAACGTAGAGGAGGGCGATGGAAAACGTAGAGGAGGGCGATGGAAAACGTAGAGGAGGGCGATGGAAAACGTAGAGGAGGGCGATGGAAAACGTAGAGGAGGGCGATGGAAAACGTAGAGGAGGGCGATGGAAAACGTAGAGGAGGGCGATGGAAAACGTAGAGGAGGGCGATGGAAAACGTAGAGGAGGGCGATGGAAAACGTAGAGGAGGGCGATGGAAAACGTAGAGGAGGGCGATGGAAAACGTAGAGGAGGGCGATGGAAAACGTAGAGGAGGGCGATGGAAAACGTAGAGGAGGGCGATGGAAAACGTAGAGGAGGGCGATGGAAAACGTAGAGGAGGGCGATGGAAAACGTAGAGGAGGGCGATGGAAAACGTAGAGGAGGGCGATGGAAAACGTAGAGGAGGGCGATGGAAAACGTAGAGGAGGGCGATGGAAAACGTAGAGGAGGGCGATGGAAAACGTAGAGGAGGGCGATGGAAAACGTAGAGGAGGGCGATGGAAAACGTAGAGGAGGGCGATGGAAAACGTAGAGGAGGGCGATGGAAAACGTAGAGGAGGGCGATGGAAAACGTAGAGGAGGGCGATGGAAAACGTAGAGGAGGGCGATGGAAAACGTAGAGGAGGGCGATGGAAAACGTAGAGGAGGGCGATGGAAAACGTAGAGGAGGGCGATGGAAAACGTAGAGGAGGGCGATGGAAAACGTAGAGGAGGGCGATGGAAAACGTAGAGGAGGGCGATGGAAAACGTAGAGGAGGGCGATGGAAAACGTAGAGGAGGGCGATGGAAAACGTAGAGGAGGGCGATGGAAAACGTAGAGGAGGGCGATGGAAAACGTAGAGGAGGGCGATGGAAAACGTAGAGGAGGGCGATGGAAAACGTAGAGGAGGGCGATGGAAAACGTAGAGGAGGGCGATGGAAAACGTAGAGGAGGGCGATGGAAAACGTAGAGGAGGGCGATGGAAAACGTAGAGGAGGGCGATGGAAAACGTAGAGGAGGGCGATGGAAAACGTAGAGGAGGGCGATGGAAAACGTAGAGGAGGGCGATGGAAAACGTAGAGGAGGGCGATGGAAAACGTAGAGGAGGGCGATGGAAAACGTAGAGGAGGGCGATGGAAAACGTAGAGGAGGGCGATGGAAAACGTAGAGGAGGGCGATGGAAAACGTAGAGGAGGGCGATGGAAAACGTAGAGGAGGGCGATGGAAAACGTAGAGGAGGGCGATGGAAAACGTAGAGGAGGGCGATGGAAAACGTAGAGGAGGGCGATGGAAAACGTAGAGGAGGGCGATGGAAAACGTAGAGGAGGGCGATGGAAAACGTAGAGGAGGGCGATGGAAAACGTAGAGGAGGGCGATGGAAAACGTAGAGGAGGGCGATGGAAAACGTAGAGGAGGGCGATGGAAAACGTAGAGGAGGGCGATGGAAAACGTAGAGGAGGGCGATGGAAAACGTAGAGGAGGGCGATGGAAAACGTAGAGGAGGGCGATGGAAAACGTAGAGGAGGGCGATGGAAAACGTAGAGGAGGGCGATGGAAAACGTAGAGGAGGGCGATGGAAAACGTAGAGGAGGGCGATGGAAAACGTAGAGGAGGGCGATGGAAAACGTAGAGGAGGGCGATGGAAAACGTAGAGGAGGGCGATGGAAAACGTAGAGGAGGGCGATGGAAAACGTAGAGGAGGGCGATGGAAAACGTAGAGGAGGGCGATGGAAAACGTAGAGGAGGGCGATGGAAAACGTAGAGGAGGGCGATGGAAAACGTAGAGGAGGGCGATGGAAAACGTAGAGGAGGGCGATGGAAAACGTAGAGGAGGGCGATGGAAAACGTAGAGGAGGGCGATGGAAAACGTAGAGGAGGGCGATGGAAAACGTAGAGGAGGGCGATGGAAAACGTAGAGGAGGGCGATGGAAAACGTAGAGGAGGGCGATGGAAAACGTAGAGGAGGGCGATGGAAAACGTAGAGGAGGGCGATGGAAAACGTAGAGGAGGGCGATGGAAAACGTAGAGGAGGGCGATGGAAAACGTAGAGGAGGGCGATGGAAAACGTAGAGGAGGGCGATGGAAAACGTAGAGGAGGGCGATGGAAAACGTAGAGGAGGGCGATGGAAAACGTAGAGGAGGGCGATGGAAAACGTAGAGGAGGGCGATGGAAAACGTAGAGGAGGGCGATGGAAAACGTAGAGGAGGGCGATGGAAAACGTAGAGGAGGGCGATGGAAAACGTAGAGGAGGGCGATGGAAAACGTAGAGGAGGGCGATGGAAAACGTAGAGGAGGGCGATGGAAAACGTAGAGGAGGGCGATGGAAAACGTAGAGGAGGGCGATGGAAAACGTAGAGGAGGGCGATGGAAAACGTAGAGGAGGGCGATGGAAAACGTAGAGGAGGGCGATGGAAAACGTAGAGGAGGGCGATGGAAAACGTAGAGGAGGGCGATGGAAAACGTAGAGGAGGGCGATGGAAAACGTAGAGGAGGGCGATGGAAAACGTAGAGGAGGGCGATGGAAAACGTAGAGGAGGGCGATGGAAAACGTAGAGGAGGGCGATGGAAAACGTAGAGGAGGGCGATGGAAAACGTAGAGGAGGGCGATGGAAAACGTAGAGGAGGGCGATGGAAAACGTAGAGGAGGGCGATGGAAAACGTAGAGGAGGGCGATGGAAAACGTAGAGGAGGGCGATGGAAAACGTAGAGGAGGGCGATGGAAAACGTAGAGGAGGGCGATGGAAAACGTAGAGGAGGGCGATGGAAAACGTAGAGGAGGGCGATGGAAAACGTAGAGGAGGGCGATGGAAAACGTAGAGGAGGGCGATGGAAAACGTAGAGGAGGGCGATGGAAAACGTAGAGGAGGGCGATGGAAAACGTAGAGGAGGGCGATGGAAAACGTAGAGGAGGGCGATGGAAAACGTAGAGGAGGGCGATGGAAAACGTAGAGGAGGGCGATGGAAAACGTAGAGGAGGGCGATGGAAAACGTAGAGGAGGGCGATGGAAAACGTAGAGGAGGGCGATGGAAAACGTAGAGGAGGGCGATGGAAAACGTAGAGGAGGGCGATGGAAAACGTAGAGGAGGGCGATGGAAAACGTAGAGGAGGGCGATGGAAAACGTAGAGGAGGGCGATGGAAAACGTAGAGGAGGGCGATGGAAAACGTAGAGGAGGGCGATGGAAAACGTAGAGGAGGGCGATGGAAAACGTAGAGGAGGGCGATGGAAAACGTAGAGGAGGGCGATGGAAAACGTAGAGGAGGGCGATGGAAAACGTAGAGGAGGGCGATGGAAAACGTAGAGGAGGGCGATGGAAAACGTAGAGGAGGGCGATGGAAAACGTAGAGGAGGGCGATGGAAAACGTAGAGGAGGGCGATGGAAAACGTAGAGGAGGGCGATGGAAAACGTAGAGGAGGGCGATGGAAAACGTAGAGGAGGGCGATGGAAAACGTAGAGGAGGGCGATGGAAAACGTAGAGGAGGGCGATGGAAAACGTAGAGGAGGGCGATGGAAAACGTAGAGGAGGGCGATGGAAAACGTAGAGGAGGGCGATGGAAAACGTAGAGGAGGGCGATGGAAAACGTAGAGGAGGGCGATGGAAAACGTAGAGGAGGGCGATGGAAAACGTAGAGGAGGGCGATGGAAAACGTAGAGGAGGGCGATGGAAAACGTAGAGGAGGGCGATGGAAAACGTAGAGGAGGGCGATGGAAAACGTAGAGGAGGGCGATGGAAAACGTAGAGGAGGGCGATGGAAAACGTAGAGGAGGGCGATGGAAAACGTAGAGGAGGGCGATGGAAAACGTAGAGGAGGGCGATGGAAAACGTAGAGGAGGGCGATGGAAAACGTAGAGGAGGGCGATGGAAAACGTAGAGGAGGGCGATGGAAAACGTAGAGGAGGGCGATGGAAAACGTAGAGGAGGGCGATGGAAAACGTAGAGGAGGGCGATGGAAAACGTAGAGGAGGGCGATGGAAAACGTAGAGGAGGGCGATGGAAAACGTAGAGGAGGGCGATGGAAAACGTAGAGGAGGGCGATGGAAAACGTAGAGGAGGGCGATGGAAAACGTAGAGGAGGGCGATGGAAAACGTAGAGGAGGGCGATGGAAAACGTAGAGGAGGGCGATGGAAAACGTAGAGGAGGGCGATGGAAAACGTAGAGGAGGGCGATGGAAAACGTAGAGGAGGGCGATGGAAAACGTAGAGGAGGGCGATGGAAAACGTAGAGGAGGGCGATGGAAAACGTAGAGGAGGGCGATGGAAAACGTAGAGGAGGGCGATGGAAAACGTAGAGGAGGGCGATGGAAAACGTAGAGGAGGGCGATGGAAAACGTAGAGGAGGGCGATGGAAAACGTAGAGGAGGGCGATGGAAAACGTAGAGGAGGGCGATGGAAAACGTAGAGGAGGGCGATGGAAAACGTAGAGGAGGGCGATGGAAAACGTAGAGGAGGGCGATGGAAAACGTAGAGGAGGGCGATGGAAAACGTAGAGGAGGGCGATGGAAAACGTAGAGGAGGGCGATGGAAAACGTAGAGGAGGGCGATGGAAAACGTAGAGGAGGGCGATGGAAAACGTAGAGGAGGGCGATGGAAAACGTAGAGGAGGGCGATGGAAAACGTAGAGGAGGGCGATGGAAAACGTAGAGGAGGGCGATGGAAAACGTAGAGGAGGGCGATGGAAAACGTAGAGGAGGGCGATGGAAAACGTAGAGGAGGGCGATGGAAAACGTAGAGGAGGGCGATGGAAAACGTAGAGGAGGGCGATGGAAAACGTAGAGGAGGGCGATGGAAAACGTAGAGGAGGGCGATGGAAAACGTAGAGGAGGGCGATGGAAAACGTAGAGGAGGGCGATGGAAAACGTAGAGGAGGGCGATGGAAAACGTAGAGGAGGGCGATGGAAAACGTAGAGGAGGGCGATGGAAAACGTAGAGGAGGGCGATGGAAAACGTAGAGGAGGGCGATGGAAAACGTAGAGGAGGGCGATGGAAAACGTAGAGGAGGGCGATGGAAAACGTAGAGGAGGGCGATGGAAAACGTAGAGGAGGGCGATGGAAAACGTAGAGGAGGGCGATGGAAAACGTAGAGGAGGGCGATGGAAAACGTAGAGGAGGGCGATGGAAAACGTAGAGGAGGGCGATGGAAAACGTAGAGGAGGGCGATGGAAAACGTAGAGGAGGGCGATGGAAAACGTAGAGGAGGGCGATGGAAAACGTAGAGGAGGGCGATGGAAAACGTAGAGGAGGGCGATGGAAAACGTAGAGGAGGGCGATGGAAAACGTAGAGGAGGGCGATGGAAAACGTAGAGGAGGGCGATGGAAAACGTAGAGGAGGGCGATGGAAAACGTAGAGGAGGGCGATGGAAAACGTAGAGGAGGGCGATGGAAAACGTAGAGGAGGGCGATGGAAAACGTAGAGGAGGGCGATGGAAAACGTAGAGGAGGGCGATGGAAAACGTAGAGGAGGGCGATGGAAAACGTAGAGGAGGGCGATGGAAAACGTAGAGGAGGGCGATGGAAAACGTAGAGGAGGGCGATGGAAAACGTAGAGGAGGGCGATGGAAAACGTAGAGGAGGGCGATGGAAAACGTAGAGGAGGGCGATGGAAAACGTAGAGGAGGGCGATGGAAAACGTAGAGGAGGGCGATGGAAAACGTAGAGGAGGGCGATGGAAAACGTAGAGGAGGGCGATGGAAAACGTAGAGGAGGGCGATGGAAAACGTAGAGGAGGGCGATGGAAAACGTAGAGGAGGGCGATGGAAAACGTAGAGGAGGGCGATGGAAAACGTAGAGGAGGGCGATGGAAAACGTAGAGGAGGGCGATGGAAAACGTAGAGGAGGGCGATGGAAAACGTAGAGGAGGGCGATGGAAAACGTAGAGGAGGGCGATGGAAAACGTAGAGGAGGGCGATGGAAAACGTAGAGGAGGGCGATGGAAAACGTAGAGGAGGGCGATGGAAAACGTAGAGGAGGGCGATGGAAAACGTAGAGGAGGGCGATGGAAAACGTAGAGGAGGGCGATGGAAAACGTAGAGGAGGGCGATGGAAAACGTAGAGGAGGGCGATGGAAAACGTAGAGGAGGGCGATGGAAAACGTAGAGGAGGGCGATGGAAAACGTAGAGGAGGGCGATGGAAAACGTAGAGGAGGGCGATGGAAAACGTAGAGGAGGGCGATGGAAAACGTAGAGGAGGGCGATGGAAAACGTAGAGGAGGGCGATGGAAAACGTAGAGGAGGGCGATGGAAAACGTAGAGGAGGGCGATGGAAAACGTAGAGGAGGGCGATGGAAAACGTAGAGGAGGGCGATGGAAAACGTAGAGGAGGGCGATGGAAAACGTAGAGGAGGGCGATGGAAAACGTAGAGGAGGGCGATGGAAAACGTAGAGGAGGGCGATGGAAAACGTAGAGGAGGGCGATGGAAAACGTAGAGGAGGGCGATGGAAAACGTAGAGGAGGGCGATGGAAAACGTAGAGGAGGGCGATGGAAAACGTAGAGGAGGGCGATGGAAAACGTAGAGGAGGGCGATGGAAAACGTAGAGGAGGGCGATGGAAAACGTAGAGGAGGGCGATGGAAAACGTAGAGGAGGGCGATGGAAAACGTAGAGGAGGGCGATGGAAAACGTAGAGGAGGGCGATGGAAAACGTAGAGGAGGGCGATGGAAAACGTAGAGGAGGGCGATGGAAAACGTAGAGGAGGGCGATGGAAAACGTAGAGGAGGGCGATGGAAAACGTAGAGGAGGGCGATGGAAAACGTAGAGGAGGGCGATGGAAAACGTAGAGGAGGGCGATGGAAAACGTAGAGGAGGGCGATGGAAAACGTAGAGGAGGGCGATGGAAAACGTAGAGGAGGGCGATGGAAAACGTAGAGGAGGGCGATGGAAAACGTAGAGGAGGGCGATGGAAAACGTAGAGGAGGGCGATGGAAAACGTAGAGGAGGGCGATGGAAAACGTAGAGGAGGGCGATGGAAAACGTAGAGGAGGGCGATGGAAAACGTAGAGGAGGGCGATGGAAAACGTAGAGGAGGGCGATGGAAAACGTAGAGGAGGGCGATGGAAAACGTAGAGGAGGGCGATGGAAAACGTAGAGGAGGGCGATGGAAAACGTAGAGGAGGGCGATGGAAAACGTAGAGGAGGGCGATGGAAAACGTAGAGGAGGGCGATGGAAAACGTAGAGGAGGGCGATGGAAAACGTAGAGGAGGGCGATGGAAAACGTAGAGGAGGGCGATGGAAAACGTAGAGGAGGGCGATGGAAAACGTAGAGGAGGGCGATGGAAAACGTAGAGGAGGGCGATGGAAAACGTAGAGGAGGGCGATGGAAAACGTAGAGGAGGGCGATGGAAAACGTAGAGGAGGGCGATGGAAAACGTAGAGGAGGGCGATGGAAAACGTAGAGGAGGGCGATGGAAAACGTAGAGGAGGGCGATGGAAAACGTAGAGGAGGGCGATGGAAAACGTAGAGGAGGGCGATGGAAAACGTAGAGGAGGGCGATGGAAAACGTAGAGGAGGGCGATGGAAAACGTAGAGGAGGGCGATGGAAAACGTAGAGGAGGGCGATGGAAAACGTAGAGGAGGGCGATGGAAAACGTAGAGGAGGGCGATGGAAAACGTAGAGGAGGGCGATGGAAAACGTAGAGGAGGGCGATGGAAAACGTAGAGGAGGGCGATGGAAAACGTAGAGGAGGGCGATGGAAAACGTAGAGGAGGGCGATGGAAAACGTAGAGGAGGGCGATGGAAAACGTAGAGGAGGGCGATGGAAAACGTAGAGGAGGGCGATGGAAAACGTAGAGGAGGGCGATGGAAAACGTAGAGGAGGGCGATGGAAAACGTAGAGGAGGGCGATGGAAAACGTAGAGGAGGGCGATGGAAAACGTAGAGGAGGGCGATGGAAAACGTAGAGGAGGGCGATGGAAAACGTAGAGGAGGGCGATGGAAAACGTAGAGGAGGGCGATGGAAAACGTAGAGGAGGGCGATGGAAAACGTAGAGGAGGGCGATGGAAAACGTAGAGGAGGGCGATGGAAAACGTAGAGGAGGGCGATGGAAAACGTAGAGGAGGGCGATGGAAAACGTAGAGGAGGGCGATGGAAAACGTAGAGGAGGGCGATGGAAAACGTAGAGGAGGGCGATGGAAAACGTAGAGGAGGGCGATGGAAAACGTAGAGGAGGGCGATGGAAAACGTAGAGGAGGGCGATGGAAAACGTAGAGGAGGGCGATGGAAAACGTAGAGGAGGGCGATGGAAAACGTAGAGGAGGGCGATGGAAAACGTAGAGGAGGGCGATGGAAAACGTAGAGGAGGGCGATGGAAAACGTAGAGGAGGGCGATGGAAAACGTAGAGGAGGGCGATGGAAAACGTAGAGGAGGGCGATGGAAAACGTAGAGGAGGGCGATGGAAAACGTAGAGGAGGGCGATGGAAAACGTAGAGGAGGGCGATGGAAAACGTAGAGGAGGGCGATGGAAAACGTAGAGGAGGGCGATGGAAAACGTAGAGGAGGGCGATGGAAAACGTAGAGGAGGGCGATGGAAAACGTAGAGGAGGGCGATGGAAAACGTAGAGGAGGGCGATGGAAAACGTAGAGGAGGGCGATGGAAAACGTAGAGGAGGGCGATGGAAAACGTAGAGGAGGGCGATGGAAAACGTAGAGGAGGGCGATGGAAAACGTAGAGGAGGGCGATGGAAAACGTAGAGGAGGGCGATGGAAAACGTAGAGGAGGGCGATGGAAAACGTAGAGGAGGGCGATGGAAAACGTAGAGGAGGGCGATGGAAAACGTAGAGGAGGGCGATGGAAAACGTAGAGGAGGGCGATGGAAAACGTAGAGGAGGGCGATGGAAAACGTAGAGGAGGGCGATGGAAAACGTAGAGGAGGGCGATGGAAAACGTAGAGGAGGGCGATGGAAAACGTAGAGGAGGGCGATGGAAAACGTAGAGGAGGGCGATGGAAAACGTAGAGGAGGGCGATGGAAAACGTAGAGGAGGGCGATGGAAAACGTAGAGGAGGGCGATGGAAAACGTAGAGGAGGGCGATGGAAAACGTAGAGGAGGGCGATGGAAAACGTAGAGGAGGGCGATGGAAAACGTAGAGGAGGGCGATGGAAAACGTAGAGGAGGGCGATGGAAAACGTAGAGGAGGGCGATGGAAAACGTAGAGGAGGGCGATGGAAAACGTAGAGGAGGGCGATGGAAAACGTAGAGGAGGGCGATGGAAAACGTAGAGGAGGGCGATGGAAAACGTAGAGGAGGGCGATGGAAAACGTAGAGGAGGGCGATGGAAAACGTAGAGGAGGGCGATGGAAAACGTAGAGGAGGGCGATGGAAAACGTAGAGGAGGGCGATGGAAAACGTAGAGGAGGGCGATGGAAAACGTAGAGGAGGGCGATGGAAAACGTAGAGGAGGGCGATGGAAAACGTAGAGGAGGGCGATGGAAAACGTAGAGGAGGGCGATGGAAAACGTAGAGGAGGGCGATGGAAAACGTAGAGGAGGGCGATGGAAAACGTAGAGGAGGGCGATGGAAAACGTAGAGGAGGGCGATGGAAAACGTAGAGGAGGGCGATGGAAAACGTAGAGGAGGGCGATGGAAAACGTAGAGGAGGGCGATGGAAAACGTAGAGGAGGGCGATGGAAAACGTAGAGGAGGGCGATGGAAAACGTAGAGGAGGGCGATGGAAAACGTAGAGGAGGGCGATGGAAAACGTAGAGGAGGGCGATGGAAAACGTAGAGGAGGGCGATGGAAAACGTAGAGGAGGGCGATGGAAAACGTAGAGGAGGGCGATGGAAAACGTAGAGGAGGGCGATGGAAAACGTAGAGGAGGGCGATGGAAAACGTAGAGGAGGGCGATGGAAAACGTAGAGGAGGGCGATGGAAAACGTAGAGGAGGGCGATGGAAAACGTAGAGGAGGGCGATGGAAAACGTAGAGGAGGGCGATGGAAAACGTAGAGGAGGGCGATGGAAAACGTAGAGGAGGGCGATGGAAAACGTAGAGGAGGGCGATGGAAAACGTAGAGGAGGGCGATGGAAAACGTAGAGGAGGGCGATGGAAAACGTAGAGGAGGGCGATGGAAAACGTAGAGGAGGGCGATGGAAAACGTAGAGGAGGGCGATGGAAAACGTAGAGGAGGGCGATGGAAAACGTAGAGGAGGGCGATGGAAAACGTAGAGGAGGGCGATGGAAAACGTAGAGGAGGGCGATGGAAAACGTAGAGGAGGGCGATGGAAAACGTAGAGGAGGGCGATGGAAAACGTAGAGGAGGGCGATGGAAAACGTAGAGGAGGGCGATGGAAAACGTAGAGGAGGGCGATGGAAAACGTAGAGGAGGGCGATGGAAAACGTAGAGGAGGGCGATGGAAAACGTAGAGGAGGGCGATGGAAAACGTAGAGGAGGGCGATGGAAAACGTAGAGGAGGGCGATGGAAAACGTAGAGGAGGGCGATGGAAAACGTAGAGGAGGGCGATGGAAAACGTAGAGGAGGGCGATGGAAAACGTAGAGGAGGGCGATGGAAAACGTAGAGGAGGGCGATGGAAAACGTAGAGGAGGGCGATGGAAAACGTAGAGGAGGGCGATGGAAAACGTAGAGGAGGGCGATGGAAAACGTAGAGGAGGGCGATGGAAAACGTAGAGGAGGGCGATGGAAAACGTAGAGGAGGGCGATGGAAAACGTAGAGGAGGGCGATGGAAAACGTAGAGGAGGGCGATGGAAAACAAGAGGAGGGCGATGGAAAAAAAAGAGGAGAGCGATGGAAAACAAGAGGAGGGCGATGGAAAAAAAGAGGAGAGCGATCGATAAAAAGAGGAGAGGCGGAAAAAAGAGGGGATAGAGTGAGATGGAAAAGAGAGGGGAGAGAGGGAAATAAAAAGAGGGGAGAGGGAAATAAAAAGAGGGGAGCGGGAAATAAAAAGAGGGGAGCGGGAAATAAAAAGAGGGGAGCGGGCAATAAAAAGAGGGGAGCGGGCAATAAAAAGAGGGGAGCGGGCAATAAAAAGAGGGGAGCGGGCAATAAAAAGAGGGGAGCGGGCAATAAAAAGAGGGGAGCGGGCAATAAAAAGAGGGGAGCGGGCAATAAAAAGAGGGGAGCGGGCAATAAAAAGAGGGGAGCGGGCAATAAAAAGAGGGGAGCGGGCAATAAAAAGAGGGGAGCGGGCAATAAAAAGAGGGGAGCGGGCAATAAAAAGAGGGGAGCGGGCAATAAAAAGAGGGGAGCGGGGAAATAAAAAGAGGGGAGCGGGCAATAAAAAGAGGGGAGCGGGCAATAAAAAGAGGGGAGCGGGCAATAAAAAGAGGGGAGCGGGCAATAAAAAGAGGGGAGCGGGCAATAAAAAGAGGGGAGCGGGAAATAAAAAGAGGGGAGCGGGAAATAAAAAGAGGGGAGCGGGAAATAAAAAGAGGGGAGCGGGAAATAAAAAGAGGGGAGCGGGAAATAAAAAGAGGGGAGCGGGCAATAAAAAGAGGGGAGCGGGCAATAAAAAGAGGGGAGCGGGAAATAAAAAGAGGGGAGCGGGAAATAAAAAGAGGGGAGCGGGAAATAAAAAGAGGGGAGCGGGAAATAAAAAGAGGGGAGCGGGAAATAAAAAGAGGGGAGCGGGAAATAAAAAGAGGGGAGCGGGAAATAAAAAGAGGGGAGCGGGAAATAAAAAGAGGGGAGCGGGAAATAAAAAGAGGGGAGCGGGAAATAAAAAGAGGGGAGCGGGAAATAAAAAGAGGGGAGCGGGAAATAAAAAGAGGGGAGCGGGAAATAAAAAGAGGGGAGCGGGAAATAAAAAGAGGGGAGCGGGAAATAAAAAGAGGGGAGCGGGAAATAAAAAGAGGGGAGCGGGAAATAAAAAGAGGGGAGCGGGAAATAAAAAGAGGGGAGCGGGAAATAAAAAGAGGGGAGCGGGAAATAAAAAGAGGGGAGCGGGAAATAAAAAGAGGGGAGCGGGAAATAAAAAGAGGGGAGCGGGAAATAAAAAGAGGGGAGCGGGAAATAAAAAGAGGGGAGCGGGAAATAAAAAGAGGGGAGCGGGAAATAAAAAGAGGGGAGCGGGAAATAAAAAGAGGGGAGCGGGAAATAAAAAGAGGGGAGCGGGAAATAAAAAGAGGGGAGCGGGAAATAAAAAGAGGGGAGCGGGAAATAAAAAGAGGGGAGCGGGAAATAAAAAGAGGGGAGCGGGAAATAAAAAGAGGGGAGCGGGAAATAAAAAGAGGGGAGCGGGCAATAAAAAGAGGGGAGCGGGCAATAAAAAGAGGGGAGCGGGCAATAAAAAGAGGGGAGCGGGCAATAAAAAGAGGGGAGCGGGCAATAAAAAGAGGGGAGCGGGCAATAAAAAGAGGGGAGCGGGCAATAAAAAGAGGGGAGCGGGCAATAAAAAGAGGGGAGCGGGCAATAAAAAGAGGGGAGCGGGCAATAAAAAGAGGGGAGCGGGCAATAAAAAGAGGGGAGCGGGCAATAAAAAGAGGGGAGCGGGCAATAAAAAGAGGGGAGCGGGCAATAAAAAGAGGGGAGCGGGCAATAAAAAGAGGGGAGCGGGCAATAAAAAGAGGGGAGCGGGCAATAAAAAGAGGGGAGCGGGCAATAAAAAGAGGGGAGCGGGCAATAAAAAGAGGGGAGCGGGCAATAAAAAGAGGGGAGCGGGCAATAAAAAGAGGGGAGCGGGCAATAAAAAGAGGGGAGCGGGCAATAAAAAGAGGGGAGCGGGCAATAAAAAGAGGGGAGCGGGCAATAAAAAGAGGGGAGCGGGCAATAAAAAGAGGGGAGCGGGCAATAAAAAGAGGGGAGCGGGCAATAAAAAGAGGGGAGCGGGCAATAAAAAGAGGGGAGCGGGCAATAAAAAGAGGGGAGCGGGCAATAAAAAGAGGGGAGCGGGCAATAAAAAGAGGGGAGCGGGCAATAAAAAGAGGGGAGCGGGCAATAAAAAGAGGGGAGCGGGCAATAAAAAGAGGGGAGCGGGCAATAAAAAGAGGGGAGCGGGCAATAAAAAGAGGGGAGCGGGCAATAAAAAGAGGGGAGCGGGCAATAAAAAGAGGGGAGCGGGCAATAAAAAGAGGGGAGCGGGCAATAAAAAGAGGGGAGCGGGCAATAAAAAGAGGGGAGCGGGCAATAAAAAGAGGGGAGCGGGCAATAAAAAGAGGGGAGCGGGCAATAAAAAGAGGGGAGCGGGCAATAAAAAGAGGGGAGCGGGCAATAAAAAGAGGGGAGCGGGCAATAAAAAGAGGGGAGCGGGCAATAAAAAGAGGGGAGCGGGCAATAAAAAGAGGGGAGCGGGCAATAAAAAGAGGGGAGCGGGCAATAAAAAGAGGGGAGCGGGCAATAAAAAGAGGGGAGCGGGCAATAAAAAGAGGGGAGCGGGCAATAAAAAGAGGGGAGCGGGCAATAAAAAGAGGGGAGCGGGCAATAAAAAGAGGGGAGCGGGCAATAAAAAGAGGGGAGCGGGCAATAAAAAGAGGGGAGCGGGCAATAAAAAGAGGGGAGCGGGCAATAAAAAGAGGGGAGCGGGCAATAAAAAGAGGGGAGCGGGCAATAAAAAGAGGGGAGCGGGCAATAAAAAGAGGGGAGCGGGCAATAAAAAGAGGGGAGCGGGCAATAAAAAGAGGGGAGCGGGCAATAAAAAGAGGGGAGCGGGCAATAAAAAGAGGGGAGCGGGCAATAAAAAGAGGGGAGCGGGCAATAAAAAGAGGGGAGCGGGCAATAAAAAGAGGGGAGCGGGCAATAAAAAGAGGGGAGCGGGCAATAAAAAGAGGGGAGCGGGCAATAAAAAGAGGGGAGCGGGCAATAAAAAGAGGGGAGCGGGCAATAAAAAGAGGGGAGCGGGCAATAAAAAGAGGGGAGCGGGCAATAAAAAGAGGGGAGCGGGCAATAAAAAGAGGGGAGCGGGCAATAAAAAGAGGGGAGCGGGCAATAAAAAGAGGGGAGCGGGCAATAAAAAGAGGGGAGCGGGCAATAAAAAGAGGGGAGCGGGCAATAAAAAGAGGGGAGCGGGCAATAAAAAGAGGGGAGCGGGCAATAAAAAGAGGGGAGCGGGCAATAAAAAGAGGGGAGCGGGCAATAAAAAGAGGGGAGCGGGCAATAAAAAGAGGGGAGCGGGCAATAAAAAGAGGGGAGCGGGCAATAAAAAGAGGGGAGCGGGCAATAAAAAGAGGGGAGCGGGCAATAAAAAGAGGGGAGCGGGAAATAAAAAGAGGGGAGCGGGAAATAAAAAGAGGGGAGCGGGAAATAAAAAGAGGGGAGCGGGAAATAAAAAGAGGGGAGCGGGAAATAAAAAGAGGGGAGCGGAAATAAAAAGAGGGGAGCGGGAAATAAAAAGAGGGGAGCGGGAAATAAAAAGAGGGGAGCGGGAAATAAAAAGAGGGGAGCGGGAAATAAAAAGAGGGGAGCGGGAAATAAAAAGAGGGGAGCGGGAAATAAAAAGAGGGGAGCGGGAAATAAAAAGAGGGGAGAGGGAAATAAAAAGAGGGGAGAGGGAAATAAAAAGAGGGGAGAGGGAAATAAAAAGAGGGGAGAGGGAAATAAAAAGAGGGGAGAGGGAAATAAAAAGAGGGGAGAGGGAAATAAAAAGAGGGGAGAGGGAAATAAAAAGAGGGGAGAGGGAAATAAAAAGAGGGGAGAGGGAAATAAAAAGAGGGGAGAGGGAAATAAAAAGAGGGGAGAGGGAAATAAAAAGAGGGGAGAGGGAAATAAAAAGAGGGGAGAGGGAAATAAAAAGAG